>NW_027463425.1:0-146946 GCF_050947455.1 Rhinoderma darwinii | reverse complement strand
TTATATTTGGTTATTGTAGTGTCGGGTGAGATATTGTGGGTCACCTGTCATTATTATATACTTGTGTGTGATATTTGGTTATTGTAGTGTCGGGTGAGATATTGGGGGTCACCTGTCATTATTATATCCTTGTGTATTATATTTGGTTATTGTAGTGTCGGGGTGAGATATTGTGGGTCACCTGTCATTATTATATCCTTGTGTATTATATTTGGTTATTGTAGTGTCGGGTGAGATATTGGGGGTCACCTGTCATTATTATATCCTTGTGTAGTATATTTGGTTATTGTAGTGTCGGGTGAGATATTGTGGGTCACCTGTCATTATTATATCCTTGTGTGTTATATTTGGTTATTGTAGTGTCGGGTGAGATATTGTGGGTCACCTGTCATTATTATATCCTTGTGCAGTATATTTGGTTATTGTAGTGTCGGGGTGAGATATTGTGGGTCACCTGTCATTATTATATCCTTGTGTATTATATTTGGTTATTGTAGTGTCGGGTGAGATATTGTGGGTCACCTGTCATTATTATATCCTTGTGTAGTATATTTGGTTATTGTAGTGTCGGGTGAGATATTGTGGGTCACCTGTCATTATTATATCCTTGTGTATTATATTTGGTTATTGTAGTGTCGGGTGAGATATTGTGGGTCACCTGTCATTATTATATCCTTGTGTATTATATTTGGTTATTGTAGTGTCGGGGTGAGATATTGTGGGTCACCTGTCATTATTATATCCTTTTGTAGTATATTTGGTTATTGTAGTGTCGGGTGAGATATTGTGGGTCACCTGTCATTATTATATCCTTGTGTAGTATATTTGGTTATTGTAGTGTCGGGTGAGATATTGGGGGTCACCTGTCATTATTATATCCTTGTGTAGTATATTTGGTTATTGTAGTGTCGGGGTGAGATATTGTGGGTCACCTGTCATTATTATATCCTTGTGTGTTATATTTGGTTATTGTAGTGTCGGGGTGAGATATTGTGGGTCACCTGTCATTATATACTTGTGTATTATATTTGGTTATTGTAGTGTCGGCTGAGATATTGTGGGTCACCGGTCATTATTATATCCTTGTGTAGTATATTTGGTTATTGTAGTGTCGGCTGAGATATTGTGGGTCACCGGTCATTATTATATCCTTGTGTAGTATATTTGGTTATTGTAGTGTCGGGGTGAGATATTGTGGGTCACCTGTCATTATTATATCCTTGTGTATGATATTTGGTTATTGTAGTGTCGGGTGAGATATTGTGGGTCACCTGTCATTATTATATCCTTGTGTAGTATATTTGGTTATTGTAGTGTCGGGGTGAGATATTGTGGGTCACCTGTCATTATTATATCCTTGTGTATGATATTTGGTTATTGTAGTGTCGGGTGAGATATTGTGGGTCACCTGTCATTATTATATCCTTGTGTATTATATTTGGTTATTGTAGTGTCGGGGTGAGATATTGTGGGTCTCCTGTCATTATTATATCCTTGTGTAGTATATTTGGTTATTGTAGTGTCGGGTGAGATATTGTGGGTCACCTGTCATTATTATATCCTTGTGTAGTATATTTGGTTATTGCAGTGTCGGGGTGAGATATTGTGGGTCACCTGTCATTATTATATCCTTGTGTATGATATTTGGTTATTGTAGTGTCGGGGTGAGATATTGTGGGTCACCTGTCATTATTATATACTTGTGTGTTATATTTGGTTATTGTAGTGTCGGGTGAGATATTGTGGGTCACCTGTCATTATTATATCCTTTTGTAGTATATTTGGTTATTGTAGTGTCGGGTGAGATATTGTGGGTCACTGGTCATTATTATATCCTTGTGTAGTATATTTGGTTATTGTAGTGTCGGGTGAGATATTGTGGGTCACTGGTCATTATTATATCCTTGTGTATGATATTTGGTTATTGTAGTGTCGGGGTGAGATATTGTGGGTCACCTGTCATTATTATATACTTGTGTATTATATTTGGTTATTGTAGTGTCGGGTGAGATATTGTGGGTCACCTGTCATTATTATATACTTGTGTGTGATATTTGGTTATTGTAGTGTCGGGGTGAGATATTGGGGGTCACCTGTCATTATTATATCCTTGTGTATTATATTTGGTTATTGTAGTGTCGGGGTGAGATATTGGGGGTCACCTGTCATTATTATATCCTTGTGTAGTATATTTGGTTATTGTAGTGTCGGGGTGAGATATTGTGGGTCACCTGTCATTATTATATCCTTGTGTAGTATATTTGGTTATTGTAGTGTCGGGGTGAGATATTGTGGGTCACCTGTCATTATTATATCCTTGTGTAGTATATTTGGTTATTGTAGTGTCGGGTGAGATATTGTGGGTCACCTGTCATTATTATATACTTGTGTAGTATATTTGGTTATTGTAGTGTCGGGGTGAGATATTGTGGGTCTCCTGTCATTATTATATCCTTGTGTAGTATATTTGGTTATTGTAGTGTCGGGTGAGATATTGTGGGTCACCTGTCATTATTATATCCTTGTGTAGTATATTTGGTTATTGTAGTGTCGGGGTGAGATATTGTGGGTCACCTGTCATTATTATATCCTTGTGTAGTATATTTGGTTATTGTAGTGTCGGGTGAGATATTGTGGGTCACCTGTCATTATTATATCCTTGTGTGTTATATTTGGTTATTGTAGTGTCGGGTGAGATATTGTGGGTCACCTGTCATTATTATATCCTTGTGTGTTATATTTGGTTATTGTAGTGTCGGGTGAGATATTGTGGGTCACCTGTCATTATTATATCCTTGTGTATGATATTTGGTTATTGTAGTGTCGGGGTGAGATATTGTGGGTCACCTGTCATTATTATATCCTTGTGTAGTATATTTGGTTATTGTAGTGTCGGGGTGAGATATTGTGGGTCACCTGTCATTATTATATACTTGTGTATTATATTTGGTTATTGTAGTGTCGGGGTGAGATATTGTGGGTCACCTGTCATTATTATATCCTTGTGTAGTATATTTGGTTATTGTAGTGTCGGGTGAGATATTGTGGGTCACCTGTCATTATTATATCCTTGTGTATTATATTTGGTTATTGTAGTGTCGGGGTGAGATATTGTGGGTCACCTGTCATTATTATATCCTTGTGTATTATATTTGGTTATTGTAGTGTCGGGGTGAGATATTGTGGGTCACCTGTCATTATTATATCCTTGTGTATTATATTTGGTTATTGTAGTGTCGGGGTGAGATATTGTGGGTCACCTGTCATTATTATATCCTTGTGTATTATATTTGGTTATTGTAGTGTCGGGGTGAGATATTGTGGGTCACCTGTCATTATTATATCCTTGTGTATGATATTTGGTTATTGTAGTGTCGGGTGAGATATTGTGGGTCACCTGTCATTATTATATCCTTGTGTATTATATTTGGTTATTGTAGTGTCGGGTGAGATATTGTGGGTCACCTGTCATTATTATATCCTTGTGTATTATATTTGGTTATTGTAGTGTCGGGGTGAGATATTGTGGGTCACCTGTCATTATTATATCCTTGTGTATGATATTTGGTTATTGTAGTGTCGGGTGAGATATTGTGGGTCACCTGTCATTATTATATCCTTGGGTATGATATTTGGTTATTGTAGTGTCGGGGTGAGATATTGTGGGTCACCTGTCATTATTATATCCTTGTGTAGTATATTTGGTTATTGTAGTGTTGGGGTGAGATATTGTGGGTCACCTGTCATTATTATATCCTTGTGTATTATATTTGGTTATTGTAGTGTCGGGGTGAGATATTGTGGGTCACCTGTCATTATTATATCCTTGTGTATTATATTTGGTTATTGTAGTGTCGGGGTGAGATATTGTGGGTCACCTGTCATTATTATATCCTTGTGTATGATATTTGGTTATTGTAGTGTCGGGGTGAGATATTGTGGGTCACCTGTCATTATTATATCCTTGTGTATTATATTTGGTTATTGTAGTGTCGGGTGAGATATTGTGGGTCACCTGTCATTATTATATCCTTGTGTAGTATATTTTGTTATTGTAGTGTCGGGTGAGATATTGTGGGTCACCTGTCATTATTATATCCTTGTGTAGTATATTTTGTTATTGTAGTGTCGGGTGAGATATTGTGGGTCACCTGTCATTATTATATCCTTGTGTAGTATATTTGGTTATTGTAGTGTCGGGTGAGATATTGTGGGTCACCTGTCATTATTATATCCTTGTGTAGTATATTTGGTTATTGTAGTGTCGGGTGAGATATTGTGGGTCACCGGTCATTATTATATCCTTGTGTAGTATATTTGGTTATTGTAGTGTCGGGTGAGATATTGTGGGTCACCGGTCATTATTATATCCTTGTGTATTATATTTGGTTATTGTAGTGTCGGGGTGAGATATTGTGGGTCACCTGTCATTATTATATCCTTGTGTATGATATTTGGTTATTGTAGTGTCGGGGTGAGATATTGTGGGTCACCTGTCATTATTATATACTTGTGTAGTATATTTGGTTATTGTAGTGTCGGGGTGAGATATTGTGGGTCACCGGTCATTATTATATCCTTGTGTATTATATTTGGTTATTGTAGTGTCGGGGTGAGATATTGTGGGTCACCGGTCATTATTATATCCTTGTGTGTGATATTTGGTTATTGTAGTGTCGGGGTGAGATATTGGGGGTCACCGGTCATTATTATATCCTTGTGTATTATATTTGGTTATTGTAGTGTCGGGGTGAGATATTGTGGGTCACCTGTCATTATTATATCCTTGTGTAGTATATTTGGTTATTGTAGTGTCGGGGTGAGATATTGGGGGTCACCTGTCATTATTATATCCTTGTGTAGTATATTTGGTTATTGTAGTGTCGGGTGAGATATTGGGGGTCACCTGTCATTATTATATCCTTGTGTGTGATATTTGGTTATTGTAGTGTCGGGGTGAGATATTGTGGGTCACCTGTCATTATTATATCCTTGTGTAGTATATTTGGTTATTGTAGTGTCGGGGTGAGATATTGGGGGTCACCTGTCATTATTATATCCTTGTGTAGTATATTTGGTTATTGTAGTGTCGGGTGAGATATTGGGGGTCACCTGTCATTATTATATCCTTGTGTGTGATATTTGGTTATTGTAGTGTCGGGGTGAGATATTGGGGGTCACCTGTCATTATTATATCCTTGTGTGTTATATTTGGTTATTGTAGTGTCGGGGTGAGATATTGGGGGTCACCTGTCATTATTATATACTTGTGTAGTATATTTGGTTATTGTAGTGTCGGGTGAGATATTGGGGGTCACCTGTCATTATTATATCCTTGTGTAGTATATTTGGTTATTGTAGTGTCGGGGTGAGATATTGTGGGTCACCGGTCATTATTATATACTTGTGTAGTATATTTGGTTATTGTAGTGTCGGGGTGAGATATTGTGGGTCACCTGTCATTATTATATACTTGTGTAGTATATTTGGTTATTGTAGTGTCGGGTGAGATATTGGGGGTCACCTGTCATTATTATATCCTTGTGTAGTATATTTGGTTATTGTAGTGTCGGGGTGAGATATTGTGGGTCACCGGTCATTATTATATACTTGTGTAGTATATTTGGTTATTGTAGTGTCGGGTGAGATATTGTGGGTCACCTGTCATTATTATATACTTGTGTAGTATATTTGGTTATTGTAGTGTCGGGGTGAGATATTGGGGGTCACCTGTCATTATTATATACTTGTGTATTATATTTGGTTATTGTAGTGTCGGGGTGAGATATTGTGGGTCACCTGTCATTATTATATCCTTGTGTAGTATATTTGGTTATTGTAGTGTCGGGTGAGATATTGTGGGTCACCTGTCATTATTATATCCTTGTGTGTTATATTTGGTTATTGTAGTGTCGGGTGAGATATTGTGGGTCACCTGTCATTATTATATACTTGTGTAGTATATTTGGTTATTGTAGTGTCGGGGTGAGATATTGGGGGTCACCTGTCATTATTATATACTTGTGTATTATATTTGGTTATTGTAGTGTCGGGGTGAGATATTGTGGGTCACCTGTCATTATTATATCCTTGTGTAGTATATTTGGTTATTGTAGTGTCGGGTGAGATATTGTGGGTCACCTGTCATTATTATATCCTTGTGTGTTATATTTGGTTATTGTAGTGTCGGGGTGAGATATTGGGGGTCACCTGTCATTATTATATCCTTGTGTAGTATATTTGGTTATTGTAGTGTCGGGGTGAGATATTGTGGGTCACCTGTCATTATTATATCCTTGTGTATTATATTTGGTTATTGTAGTGTCGGGGTGAGATATTGTGGGTCACCTGTCATTATTATATCCTTGTGTATTATATTTGGTTATTGTAGTGTCGGGGTGAGATATTGGGGGTCACCTGTCATTATTATATACTTGTGTGTGATATTTGGTTATTGTAGTGTCGGGGTGAGATATTGTGGGTCACCTGTCATTATTATATCCTTGTGTAGTATATTTGGTTATTGTAGTGTCGGGTGAGATATTGTGGGTCACCTGTCATTATTATATCCTTGTGTGTGATATTTGGTTATTGTAGTGTCGGGGTGAGATATTGTGGGTCACCTGTCATTATTATATCCTTGTGTAGTATATTTGGTTATTGTAGTGTCGGGGTGAGATATTGTGGGTCACCTGTCATTATTATATCCTTGTGTGTTATATTTGGTTATTGTAGAGTCGGGTGAGATATTGTGGGTCACCTGTCATTATTATATCCTTGTGTAGTATATTTGGTTATTGTAGTGTCGGGGTGAGATATTGTGGGTCACCTGTCATTATTATATCCTTGTGTGTTATATTTGGTTATTGTAGTGTCGGGGTGAGATATTGTGGGTCACCTGTCATTATTATATCCTTGTGTAGTATATTTGGTTATTGTAGTGTCGGGTGAGATATTGTGGGTCACCTGTCATTATTATATCCTTGTGTAGTATATTTGGTTATTGTAGTGTCGGGGTGAGATATTGTGGGTCACCTGTCATTATTATATCCTTGTGTATTATATTTGGTTATTGTAGTGTCGGGTGAGATATTGTGGGTCACCTGTCATTATTATATCCTTGTGTAGTATATTTGGTTATTGTAGTGTCGGGGTGAGATATTGGGGGTCACCTGTCATTATTATATCCTTGTGTGTGATATTTGGTTATTGTAGTGTCGGGGTGAGATATTGTGGGTCACCTGTCATTATTATATCCTTGTGTAGTATATTTGGTTATTGTAGTGTCGGGTGAGATATTGTGGGTCACCTGTCATTATTATATCCTTGTGTATTATATTTGGTTATTGTAGTGTCGGGGTGAGATATTGTGGGTCACCTGTCATTATTATATCCTTGTGTGTTATATTTGGTTATTGTAGTGTCGGGGTGAGATATTGTGGGTCACCTGTCATTATTATATACTTGTGTAGTATATTTGGTTATTGTAGTGTCGGGGTGAGATATTGTGGGTCACCTGTCATTATTATATCCTTGTGTATTATATTTGGTTATTGTAGTGTCGGGGTGAGATATTGTGGGTCACCTGTCATTATTATATACTTGTGTGTGATATTTGGTTATTGTAGTGTCGGGGTGAGATATTGTGGGTCACCTGTCATTATTATATCCTTGTGTAGTATATTTGGTTATTGTAGTGTCGGGGTGAGATATTGTGGGTCACCTGTCATTATTATATCCTTGTGTATTATATTTGGTTATTGTAGTGTCGGGGTGAGATATTGTGGGTCACCTGTCATTATTATATCCTTGTGTGTGATATTTGGTTATTGTAGTGTCGGGGTGAGATATTGTGGGTCACCGGTCATTATTATATCCTTGTGTATTATATTTGGTTATTGTGGTGTCGGGGTGAGATATTGTGGGTCACCTGTCATTATTATATCCTTGTGTAGTATATTTGGTTATTGTAGTGTCGGGTGAGATATTGTGGGTCACCTGTCATTATTATATCCTTGTGTAGTATATTTGGTTATTGTAGTGTCGGGGTGAGATATTGTGGGTCACCGGTCATTATTATATCCTTGTGTAGTATATTTGGTTATTGTAGTGTCGGGGTGAGATATTGTGGGTCACCTGTCATTATTATATCCTTGTGTGTTATATTTGGTTATTGTAGTGTCGGGTGTGATATTGTGGGTCACCTGTCATTATTATATCCTTGTGTGTTATATTTGGTTATTGTAGTGTCGGGGTGAGATATTGTGGGTCACCTGTCATTATTATATCCTTGTGTAGTATATTTGGTTATTGTAGTGTTGGGGTGAGATATTGTGGGTCACCTGTCATTATTATATCCTTGTGTGTTATATTTGGTTATTGTAGTGTCGGGGTGAGATATTGTGGGTCACCTGTCATTATTATATCCTTGTGTAGTATATTTGGTTATTGTAGTGTTGGGGTGAGATATTGTGGGTCACCTGTCATTATTATATCCTTGTGTAGTATATTTGGTTATTGTAGTGTCGGGGTGAGATATTGTGGGTCACCTGTCATTATTATATCCTTGTGTAGTATATTTGGTTATTGTAGTGTCGGGTGAGATATTGGGGGTCACCGGTCATTATTATATCCTTGTGTAGTATATTTGGTTATTGTAGTGTCGGGGTGAGATATTGTGGGTCACCTGTCATTATTATATCCTTGTGTAGTATATTTGGTTATTGTAGTGTCGGGGTGAGATATTGTGGGTCACCTGTCATTATTATATCCTTGTGTATTATATTTGGTTATTGTAGTGTCGGGTGAGATATTGTGGGTCACCTGTCATTATTATATCCTTGTGTAGTATATTTGGTTATTGTAGTGTCGGGGTGAGATATTGTGGGTCACCTGTCATTATTATATCCTTGTGTAGTATATTTGGTTATTGTAGTGTCGGGGTGAGATATTGTGGGTCACCTGTCATTATTATATCCTTGTGTATTATATTTGGTTATTGTAGTGTCGGGGTGAGATATTGTGGGTCACCTGTCATTATTATATCCTTGTGTAGTATATTTGGTTATTGTAGTGTTGGGGTGAGATATTGTGGGTCACCGGTCATTATTATATCCTTGTGTAGTATATTTGGTTATTGTAGTGTCGGGTGAGATATTGTGGGTCACCTGTCATTATTATATACTTGTGTAGTATATTTGGTTATTGTAGTGTCGGGGTGAGATATTGGGGGTCACCTGTCATTATTATATCCTTGTGTATGATATTTGGTTATTGTAGTGTCGGGGTGAGATATTGTGGGTCACCTGTCATTATTATATCCTTGTGTAGTATATTTGGTTATTGTAGTGTCGGGTGAGATATTGTGGGTCACCGGTCATTATTATATCCTTGTGTATTATATTTGGTTATTGTAGTGTCGGGGTGAGATATTGTGGGTCACCTGTCATTATTATATCCTTGTGTATTATATTTGGTTATTGTAGTGTCGGGTGAGATATTGTGGGTCACCTGTCATTATTATATCCTTGTGTAGTATATTTGGTTATTGTAGTGTCGGGTGAGATATTGGGGGTCACCTGTCATTATTATATCCTTGTGTAGTATATTTGGTTATTGTAGTGTCGGGTGAGATATTGTGGGTCACCTGTCATTATTATATCCTTGTGTAGTATATTTGGTTATTGTAGTGTCGGGGTGAGATATTGTGGGTCACCTGTCATTATTATATCCTTGTGTAGTATATTTGGTTATTGTAGTGTCGGGGTGAGATATTGTGGGTCACCTGTCATTATTATATCCTTGTGTATTATATTTGGTTATTGTAGTGTCGGGTGAGATATTGTGGGTCACCGGTCATTATTATATCCTTGTGTATTATATTTGGTTATTGTAGTGTCGGGGTGAGATATTGTGGGTCACCTGTCATTATTATATACTTGTGTGTGATATTTGGTTATTGTAGTGTCGGGTGAGATATTGTGGGTCACCTGTCATTATTATATCCTTGTGTAGTATATTTGGTTATTGTAGTGTCGGGTGAGATATTGTGGGTCACCTGTCATTATTATATACTTGTGTGTGATATTTGGTTATTGTAGTGTCGGGTGAGATATTGTGGGTCACCTGTCATTATTATATCCTTGTGTATTATATTTGGTTATTGTAGTGTCGGGTGAGATATTGTGGGTCACCTGTCATTATTATATACTTGTGTGTGATATTTGGTTATTGTAGTGTCGGGTGAGATATTGTGGGTCACCTGTCATTATTATATACTTGTGTAGTATATTTGGTTATTGTAGTGTCGGGTGAGATATTGTGGGTCACCTGTCATTATTATATACTTGTGTAGTATATTTGGTTATTGTAGTGTCGGGTGAGATATTGTGGGTCACCTGTCATTATTATATACTTGTGTGTGATATTTGGTTATTGTAGTGTCGGGTGAGATATTGTGGGTCACCTGTCATTATTATATCCTTGTGCAGTATATTTGGTTATTGTAGTGTCGGGGTGAGATATTGTGGGTCACCTGTCATTATTATATCCTTGTGTAGTATATATGGTTATTGTAGTGTCGGGGTGAGATATTGTGGGTCACCTGTCATTATTATATCCTTGTGTATTATATTTGGTTATTGTAGTGTCGGGTGAGATATTGTGGGTCACCTGTCATTATTATATCCTTGTGTAGTATATTTGGTTATTGTAGTGTCGGGGTGAGATATTGTGGGTCACCTGTCATTATTATATCCTTGTGCAGTATATTTGGTTATTGTAGTGTCGGGGTGAGATATTGTGGGTCACCTGTCATTATTATATCCTTGTGTAGTATATTTGGTTATTGTAGTGTCGGGGTGAGATATTGTGGGTCACCTGTCATTATTATATCCTTGTGTAGTATATTTGGTTATTGTAGTGTCGGGGTGAGATATTGTGGGTCACCTGTCATTATTATATCCTTGTGTAGTATATTTGGTTATTGTAGTGTCGGGTGAGATATTGTGGGTCACCTGTCATTATTATATCCTTGTGTATTATATTTGGTTATTGTAGTGTCGGGGTGAGATATTGTGGGTCACCTGTCATTATTATATCCTTGTGTAGTATATTTGGTTATTGTAGTGTCGGGGTGAGATATTGTGGGTCACCTGTCATTATTATATCCTTGTGCAGTATATTTGGTTATTGTAGTGTCGGGGTGAGATATTGTGGGTCACCTGTCATTATTATATCCTTGTGTAGTATATTTGGTTATTGTAGTGTCGGGGTGAGATATTGTGGGTCACCTGTCATTATTATATCCTTGTGTATTATATTTGGTTATTGTGGTGTCGGGTGAGATATTGTGGGTCACCTGTCATTATTATATCCTTGTGTAGTATATTTGGTTATTGTAGTGTCGGGGTGAGATATTGTGGGTCACCTGTCATTATTATATCCTTGTGTAGTATATTTGGTTATTGTAGTGTCGGGGTGAGATATTGGGGGTCACCTGTCATTATTATATCCTTGTGTATTATATTTGGTTATTGTAGAGTCGGGGTGAGATATTGTGGGTCACCTGTCATTATTATATCCTTGTGTGTTATATTTGGTTATTGTAGTGTCGGGTGAGATATTGTGGGTCACCTGTCATTATTATATCCTTGTGTGTGATATTTGGTTATTGTAGTGTCGGGGTGAGATATTGTGGGTCACCTGTCATTATTATATCCTTGTGTATTATATTTGGTTATTGTAGTGTCGGGTGAGATATTGTGGGTCACCTGTCATTATTATATCCTTGTGTGTTATATTTGGTTATTGTAGTGTCGGGTGAGATATTGTGGGTCACCTGTCATTATTATATACTTGTGTGTGATATTTGGTTATTGTAGTGTCGGGTGAGATATTGTGGGTCACCTGTCATTATTATATCCTTGTGTATTATATTTGGTTATTGTAGTGTCGGGTGAGATATTGGGGGTCACCTGTCATTATTATATCCTTGTGTAGTATATTTGGTTATTGTAGTGTCGGGTGAGATATTGTGGGTCACCTGTCATTATTATATCCTTGTGTGTTATATTTGGTTATTGTAGTGTCGGGTGAGATATTGTGGGTCACCTGTCATTATTATATCCTTGTGCAGTATATTTGGTTATTGTAGTGTCGGGGTGAGATATTGTGGGTCACCTGTCATTATTATATCCTTGTGTATTATATTTGGTTATTGTAGTGTCGGGTGAGATATTGTGGGTCACCTGTCATTATTATATCCTTGTGTATTATATTTGGTTATTGTAGTGTCGGGTGAGATATTGTGGGTCACCTGTCATTATTATATCCTTGTGTATTATATTTGGTTATTGTAGTGTCGGGGTGAGATATTGTGGGTCACCTGTCATTATTATATCCTTTTGTAGTATATTTGGTTATTGTAGTGTCGGGTGAGATATTGTGGGTCACCTGTCATTATTATATCCTTGTGTAGTATATTTGGTTATTGTAGTGTCGGGTGAGATATTGGGGGTCACCTGTCATTATTATATCCTTGTGTAGTATATTTGGTTATTGTAGTGTCGGGGTGAGATATTGTGGGTCACCTGTCATTATTATATCCTTGTGTGTTATATTTGGTTATTGTAGTGTCGGGGTGAGATATTGTGGGTCACCTGTCATTATATACTTGTGTATTATATTTGGTTATTGTAGTGTCGGCTGAGATATTGTGGGTCACCGGTCATTATTATATCCTTGTGTAGTATATTTGGTTATTGTAGTGTCGGCTGAGATATTGTGGGTCACCGGTCATTATTATATCCTTGTGTAGTATATTTGGTTATTGTAGTGTCGGGGTGAGATATTGTGGGTCACCTGTCATTATTATATCCTTGTGTATGATATTTGGTTATTGTAGTGTCGGGTGAGATATTGTGGGTCACCTGTCATTATTATATCCTTGTGTAGTATATTTGGTTATTGTAGTGTCGGGGTGAGATATTGTGGGTCACCTGTCATTATTATATCCTTGTGTATGATATTTGGTTATTGTAGTGTCGGGTGAGATATTGTGGGTCACCTGTCATTATTATATCCTTGTGTATTATATTTGGTTATTGTAGTGTCGGGGTGAGATATTGTGGGTCACCTGTCATTATTATATCCTTGTGTAGTATATTTGGTTATTGTAGTGTCGGGTGAGATATTGTGGGTCACCTGTCATTATTATATCCTTGTGTAGTATATTTGGTTATTGCAGTGTCGGGGTGAGATATTGTGGGTCACCTGTCATTATTATATCCTTGTGTATGATATTTGGTTATTGTAGTGTCGGGGTGAGATATTGTGGGTCACCTGTCATTATTATATACTTGTGTGTTATATTTGGTTATTGTAGTGTCGGGTGAGATATTGTGGGTCACCTGTCATTATTATATCCTTTTGTAGTATATTTGGTTATTGTAGTGTCGGGTGAGATATTGTGGGTCACTGGTCATTATTATATCCTTGTGTAGTATATTTGGTTATTGTAGTGTCGGGTGAGATATTGTGGGTCACTGGTCATTATTATATCCTTGTGTATGATATTTGGTTATTGTAGTGTCGGGGTGAGATATTGTGGGTCACCTGTCATTATTATATACTTGTGTATTATATTTGGTTATTGTAGTGTCGGGTGAGATATTGTGGGTCACCTGTCATTATTATATACTTGTGTGTGATATTTGGTTATTGTAGTGTCGGGGTGAGATATTGGGGGTCACCTGTCATTATTATATCCTTGTGTATTATATTTGGTTATTGTAGTGTCGGGGTGAGATATTGGGGGTCACCTGTCATTATTATATCCTTGTGTAGTATATTTGGTTATTGTAGTGTCGGGGTGAGATATTGTGGGTCACCTGTCATTATTATATCCTTGTGTAGTATATTTGGTTATTGTAGTGTCGGGGTGAGATATTGTGGGTCACCTGTCATTATTATATCCTTGTGTAGTATATTTGGTTATTGTAGTGTCGGGTGAGATATTGTGGGTCACCTGTCATTATTATATACTTGTGTAGTATATTTGGTTATTGTAGTGTCGGGGTGAGATATTGTGGGTCTCCTGTCATTATTATATCCTTGTGTAGTATATTTGGTTATTGTAGTGTCGGGTGAGATATTGTGGGTCACCTGTCATTATTATATCCTTGTGTAGTATATTTGGTTATTGTAGTGTCGGGGTGAGATATTGTGGGTCACCTGTCATTATTATATCCTTGTGTGTTATATTTGGTTATTGTAGTGTCGGGTGAGATATTGTGGGTCACCTGTCATTATTATATCCTTGTGTGTTATATTTGGTTATTGTAGTGTCGGGTGAGATATTGTGGGTCACCTGTCATTATTATATCCTTGTGTATGATATTTGGTTATTGTAGTGTCGGGGTGAGATATTGTGGGTCACCTGTCATTATTATATCCTTGTGTAGTATATTTGGTTATTGTAGTGTCGGGGTGAGATATTGTGGGTCACCTGTCATTATTATATACTTGTGTATTATATTTGGTTATTGTAGTGTCGGGGTGAGATATTGTGGGTCACCTGTCATTATTATATCCTTGTGTAGTATATTTGGTTATTGTAGTGTCGGGTGAGATATTGTGGGTCACCTGTCATTATTATATCCTTGTGTATTATATTTGGTTATTGTAGTGTCGGGGTGAGATATTGTGGGTCACCTGTCATTATTATATCCTTGTGTATTATATTTGGTTATTGTAGTGTCGGGGTGAGATATTGTGGGTCACCTGTCATTATTATATCCTTGTGTATTATATTTGGTTATTGTAGTGTCGGGGTGAGATATTGTGGGTCACCTGTCATTATTATATCCTTGTGTATTATATTTGGTTATTGTAGTGTCGGGGTGAGATATTGTGGGTCACCTGTCATTATTATATCCTTGTGTATGATATTTGGTTATTGTAGTGTCGGGTGAGATATTGTGGGTCACCTGTCATTATTATATCCTTGTGTATTATATTTGGTTATTGTAGTGTCGGGTGAGATATTGTGGGTCACCTGTCATTATTATATCCTTGTGTATTATATTTGGTTATTGTAGTGTCGGGGTGAGATATTGTGGGTCACCTGTCATTATTATATCCTTGTGTATGATATTTGGTTATTGTAGTGTCGGGTGAGATATTGTGGGTCACCTGTCATTATTATATCCTTGGGTATGATATTTGGTTATTGTAGTGTCGGGGTGAGATATTGTGGGTCACCTGTCATTATTATATCCTTGTGTAGTATATTTGGTTATTGTAGTGTTGGGGTGAGATATTGTGGGTCACCTGTCATTATTATATCCTTGTGTATTATATTTGGTTATTGTAGTGTCGGGGTGAGATATTGTGGGTCACCTGTCATTATTATATCCTTGTGTATTATATTTGGTTATTGTAGTGTCGGGGTGAGATATTGTGGGTCACCTGTCATTATTATATCCTTGTGTATGATATTTGGTTATTGTAGTGTCGGGGTGAGATATTGTGGGTCACCTGTCATTATTATATCCTTGTGTATTATATTTGGTTATTGTAGTGTCGGGTGAGATATTGTGGGTCACCTGTCATTATTATATCCTTGTGTAGTATATTTTGTTATTGTAGTGTCGGGTGAGATATTGTGGGTCACCTGTCATTATTATATCCTTGTGTAGTATATTTTGTTATTGTAGTGTCGGGTGAGATATTGTGGGTCACCTGTCATTATTATATCCTTGTGTAGTATATTTGGTTATTGTAGTGTCGGGTGAGATATTGTGGGTCACCTGTCATTATTATATCCTTGTGTAGTATATTTGGTTATTGTAGTGTCGGGTGAGATATTGTGGGTCACCGGTCATTATTATATCCTTGTGTAGTATATTTGGTTATTGTAGTGTCGGGTGAGATATTGTGGGTCACCGGTCATTATTATATCCTTGTGTATTATATTTGGTTATTGTAGTGTCGGGGTGAGATATTGTGGGTCACCTGTCATTATTATATCCTTGTGTGGTATATTTGGTTATTGTAGTGTCGGGGTGAGATATTGTGGGTCACCTGTCATTATTATATCCTTGTGTAGTATATTTGGTTATTGTAGTGTCGGGGTGAGATATTGTGGGTCACCTGTCATTATTATATCCTTGTGTATTATATTTGGTTATTGTAGTGTCGGGGTGAGATATTGTGGGTCACCTGTCATTATTATATCCTTGTGTATTATATTTGGTTATTGTAGTGTCGGGGTGAGATATTGTGGGTCACCTGTCATTATTATATCCTTGTGTATGATATTTGGTTATTGTAGTGTCGGGGTGAGATATTGTGGGTCACCTGTCATTATTATATCCTTGTGTATTATATTTGGTTATTGTAGTGTCGGGGTGAGATATTGTGGGTCACCTGTCATTATTATATACTTGTGTAGTATATTTGGTTATTGTAGTGTCGGGGTGAGATATTGTGGGTCACCTGTCATTATTATATCCTTGTGTAGTATATTTGGTTATTGTAGTGTCGGGTGAGATATTGTGGGTCACCTGTCATTATTATATACTTGTGTGTTATATTTGGTTATTGTAGTGTCGGGGTGAGATATTGTGGGTCACCTGTCATTATTATATCCTTGTGTAGTATATTTGGTTATTGTAGTGTCGGGTGAGATATTGTGGGTCACCTGTCATTATTATATACTTGTGTGTGATATTTGGTTATTGTAGTGTCGGGTGAGATATTGTGGGTCACCGGTCATTATTATATCCTTGTGTGTTATATTTGGTTATTGTAGTGTCGGGGTGAGATATTGTGGGTCACCTGTCATTATTATATCCTTGTGTAGTATATTTGGTTATTGTAGTGTCGGGTGAGATATTGTGGGTCACCTGTCATTATTATATCCTTGTGTAGTATATTTGGTTATTGTAGTGTCGGGTGAGATATTGGGGGTCACCTGTCATTATTATATCCTTGTGTATGATATTTGGTTATTGTAGTGTCGGGGTGAGATATTGTGGGTCACCTGTCATTATTATATCCTTGTGTGTGATATTTGGTTATTGTAGTGTCGGGGTGAGATATTGTGGGTCACCTGTCATTATTATATCCTTGTGTAGTATATTTGGTTATTGTAGTGTTGGGTGAGATATTGTGGGTCACCTGTCATTATTATATCCTTGTGTGTGATATTTGGTTATTGTATTGTCGGGGTGAGATATTGTGGGTCACCTGTCATTATTATATCCTTGTGTAGTATATTTGGTTATTGTAGTGTCGGGTGAGATATTGTGGGTCACCTGTCATTATTATATCCTTGTGTAGTATATTTGGTTATTGTAGTGTCGGGTGAGATATTGGGGGTCACCTGTCATTATTATATCCTTGTGTATGATATTTGGTTATTGTAGTGTCGGGGTGAGATATTGTGGGTCACCTGTCATTATTATATCCTTGTGTGTGATATTTGGTTATTGTAGTGTCGGGGTGAGATATTGTGGGTCACCTGTCATTATTATATCCTTGTGTAGTATATTTGGTTATTGTAGTGTCGGGGTGAGATATTGTGGGTCACCTGTCATTATTATATACTTGTGTATTATATTTGGTTATTGTAGTGTCGGGTGAGATATTGTGGGTCACCTGTCATTATTATATCCTTGTGTAGTATATATGGTTATTGTAGTGTCGGGTGAGATATTGTGGGTCACCTGTCATTATTATATCCTTGTGTGTGATATTTGGTTATTGTAGTGTCGGGTGAGATATTGTGGGTCACCTGTCATTATTATATCCTTGTGTGTCATATTTGGTTATTGTAGTGTCGGGTGAGATATTGTGGGTCACCTGTCATTATTATATCCTTGTGTAGTATATATGGTTATTGTAGTGTCGGGTGAGATATTGTGGGTCACCTGTCATTATTATATCCTTGTGTATTATATTTGGTTATTGTAGTGTCGGGTGAGATATTGTGGGTCACCTGTCATTATTATATCCTTGTGTAGTATATTTGGTTATTGTAGTGTCGGGTGAGATATTGTGGGTCACCTGTCATTATTATATCCTTGTGTGTGATATTTGGTTATTGTAGTGTCGGGTGAGATATTGTGGGTCACCGGTCATTATTATATACTTGTGTGTTATATTTGGTTATTGTAGTGTCGGGTGAGATATTGTGGGTCACCTGTCATTATTATATCCTTGTGTATTATATTTGGTTATTGTAGTGTCGGGTGAGATATTGTGGGTCACCTGTCATTATTATATCCTTGTGTAGTACATTTGGTTATTGTAGTGTCGGGGTGAGATATTGTGGGTCACCTGTCATTATTATATCCTTGTGTGTTATATTTGGTTATTGTAGTGTCGGGGTGAGATATTGTGGGTCACCTGTCATTATTATATCCTTGTGTATTATATTTGGTTATTGTAGTGTCGGGGTGTGATATTGTGGGTCACCTGTCATTATTATATCCTTGTGTAGTATATTTGGTTATTGTAGTGTCGGGTGAGATATTGTGGGTCACCTGTCATTATTATATACTTGTGTAGTATATTTGGTTATTGTAGTGTCGGGTGAGATATTGTGGGTCACCTGTCATTATTATATCCTTGTGTAGTATATTTGGTTATTGTAGTGTCGGGGTGAGATATTGTGGGTCACCTGTCATTATTATATCCTTGTGTATTATATTTGGTTATTGTAGTGTCGGGGTGAGATATTGTGGGTCACCTGTCATTATTATATCCTTGTGTAGTATATTTGGTTATTGTAGTGTCGGGGTGAGATATTGTGGGTCACCTGTCATTATTATATACTTGTGTAGTATATTTGGTTATTGTAGTGTCGGGTGAGATATTGTGGGTCACCTGTCATTATTATATCCTTGTGTAGTATATTTGGTTATTGTAGTGTCGGGGTGAGATATTGTGGGTCACCTGTCATTATTATATCCTTGTGTAGTATATTTGGTTATTGTAGTGTCGGGGTGAGATATTGTGGGTCACCTGTCATTATTATATCCTTGTGTAGTATATTTGGTTATTGTAGTGTCGGGGTGAGATATTGTGGGTCACCTGTCATTATTATATCCTTGTGTATTATATTTGGTTATTGTAGTGTCGGGGTGAGATATTGTGGGTCACCTGTCATTATTATATCCTTGTGTAGTATATTTGGTTATTGTAGTGTCGGGGTGAGATATTGTGGGTCACCTGTCATTATTATATACTTGTGTATTATATTTAGTTATTGTAGAGTCGGGTGAGATATTGTGGGTCACCTGTCATTATTATATCCTTGTGTAGTATATTTGGTTATTGTAGTGTCGGGGTGAGATATTGTGGGTCACCTGTCATTATTATATCCTTGTGTAGTATATTTGGTTATTGTAGTGTCGGGTGAGATATTGTGGGTCACCTGTCATTATTATATCCTTGTGTATTATATTTAGTTATTGTAGAGTCGGGTGAGATATTGTGGGTCACCTGTCATTATTATATCCTTGTGTGTGATATTTGGTTATTGTAGTGTCGGGGTGAGATATTGTGGGTCACCTGTCATTATTATATCCTTGTGTGTTATATTTGGTTATTGTAGTGTCGGGTGAGATATTGTGGGTCACCTGTCATTATTATATCCTTGTGTAGTATATTTGGTTATTGTGGTGTCGGGGTGAGATATTGTGGGTCACCTGTCATTATTATATCCTTGTGTAGTATATTTGGTTATTGTAGTGTCGGGGTGAGATATTGTGGGTCACCTGTCATTATTATATACTTGTGTGTTATATCTGGTTATTGTAGTGTCGGGGTGAGATATTGTGGGTCACCTGTCATTATTATATACTTGTGTGTTATATCTGGTTATTGTAGTGTCGGGGTGAGATATTGTGGGTCACCTGTCATTATTATATACTTGTGTATTATATTTGGTTATTGTAGTGTCGGGTGTGATATTGTGGGTCACCTGTCATTATTATATTCTTGTGTAGTATATTTGGTTATTGTAGTGTTGGGGTGAGATATTGTGGGTCACCGGTCATTATTATATCCTTGTGTAGTATATTTGGTTATTGTAGTGTCGGGGTGAGATATTGTGGGTCACCTGTCATTATTATATCCTTGTGTATGATATTTGGTTATTGTAGTGTCGGGGTGAGATATTGTGGGTCACCTGTCATTATTATATCCTTGTGTATTATATTTGGTTATTGTAGTGTCGGGTGAGATATTGTGGGTCACCTGTCATTATTATATCCTTGTGTGTTATATTTGGTTATTGTAGTGTCGGGTGAGATATTGTGGGTCACCTGTCATTATTATATACTTGTGTGTGATATTTGGTTATTGTAGTGTCGGGTGAGATATTGTGGGTCACCTGTCATTATTATATCCTTGTGTATTATATTTGGTTATTGTAGTGTCGGGTGAGATATTGGGGGTCACCTGTCATTATTATATCCTTGTGTAGTATATTTGGTTATTGTAGTGTCGGGTGAGATATTGTGGGTCACCTGTCATTATTATATCCTTGTGTGTTATATTTGGTTATTGTAGTGTCGGGTGAGATATTGTGGGTCACCTGTCATTATTATATCCTTGTGCAGTATATTTGGTTATTGTAGTGTCGGGGTGAGATATTGTGGGTCACCTGTCATTATTATATCCTTGTGTATTATATTTGGTTATTGTAGTGTCGGGTGAGATATTGTGGGTCACCTGTCATTATTATATCCTTGTGTATTATATTTGGTTATTGTAGTGTCGGGTGAGATATTGTGGGTCACCTGTCATTATTATATCCTTGTGTATTATATTTGGTTATTGTAGTGTCGGGGTGAGATATTGTGGGTCACCTGTCATTATTATATCCTTTTGTAGTATATTTGGTTATTGTAGTGTCGGGTGAGATATTGTGGGTCACCTGTCATTATTATATCCTTGTGTAGTATATTTGGTTATTGTAGTGTCGGGTGAGATATTGGGGGTCACCTGTCATTATTATATCCTTGTGTAGTATATTTGGTTATTGTAGTGTCGGGGTGAGATATTGTGGGTCACCTGTCATTATTATATCCTTGTGTGTTATATTTGGTTATTGTAGTGTCGGGGTGAGATATTGTGGGTCACCTGTCATTATATACTTGTGTATTATATTTGGTTATTGTAGTGTCGGCTGAGATATTGTGGGTCACCGGTCATTATTATATCCTTGTGTAGTATATTTGGTTATTGTAGTGTCGGCTGAGATATTGTGGGTCACCGGTCATTATTATATCCTTGTGTAGTATATTTGGTTATTGTAGTGTCGGGGTGAGATATTGTGGGTCACCTGTCATTATTATATCCTTGTGTATGATATTTGGTTATTGTAGTGTCGGGTGAGATATTGTGGGTCACCTGTCATTATTATATCCTTGTGTAGTATATTTGGTTATTGTAGTGTCGGGGTGAGATATTGTGGGTCACCTGTCATTATTATATCCTTGTGTATGATATTTGGTTATTGTAGTGTCGGGTGAGATATTGTGGGTCACCTGTCATTATTATATCCTTGTGTATTATATTTGGTTATTGTAGTGTCGGGGTGAGATATTGTGGGTCACCTGTCATTATTATATCCTTGTGTAGTATATTTGGTTATTGTAGTGTCGGGTGAGATATTGTGGGTCACCTGTCATTATTATATCCTTGTGTAGTATATTTGGTTATTGCAGTGTCGGGGTGAGATATTGTGGGTCACCTGTCATTATTATATCCTTGTGTATGATATTTGGTTATTGTAGTGTCGGGGTGAGATATTGTGGGTCACCTGTCATTATTATATACTTGTGTGTTATATTTGGTTATTGTAGTGTCGGGTGAGATATTGTGGGTCACCTGTCATTATTATATCCTTTTGTAGTATATTTGGTTATTGTAGTGTCGGGTGAGATATTGTGGGTCACTGGTCATTATTATATCCTTGTGTAGTATATTTGGTTATTGTAGTGTCGGGTGAGATATTGTGGGTCACTGGTCATTATTATATCCTTGTGTATGATATTTGGTTATTGTAGTGTCGGGGTGAGATATTGTGGGTCACCTGTCATTATTATATACTTGTGTATTATATTTGGTTATTGTAGTGTCGGGTGAGATATTGTGGGTCACCTGTCATTATTATATACTTGTGTGTGATATTTGGTTATTGTAGTGTCGGGGTGAGATATTGGGGGTCACCTGTCATTATTATATCCTTGTGTATTATATTTGGTTATTGTAGTGTCGGGGTGAGATATTGGGGGTCACCTGTCATTATTATATCCTTGTGTAGTATATTTGGTTATTGTAGTGTCGGGGTGAGATATTGTGGGTCACCTGTCATTATTATATCCTTGTGTAGTATATTTGGTTATTGTAGTGTCGGGGTGAGATATTGTGGGTCACCTGTCATTATTATATCCTTGTGTAGTATATTTGGTTATTGTAGTGTCGGGTGAGATATTGTGGGTCACCTGTCATTATTATATACTTGTGTAGTATATTTGGTTATTGTAGTGTCGGGGTGAGATATTGTGGGTCTCCTGTCATTATTATATCCTTGTGTAGTATATTTGGTTATTGTAGTGTCGGGTGAGATATTGTGGGTCACCTGTCATTATTATATCCTTGTGTAGTATATTTGGTTATTGTAGTGTCGGGGTGAGATATTGTGGGTCACCTGTCATTATTATATCCTTGTGTGTTATATTTGGTTATTGTAGTGTCGGGTGAGATATTGTGGGTCACCTGTCATTATTATATCCTTGTGTGTTATATTTGGTTATTGTAGTGTCGGGTGAGATATTGTGGGTCACCTGTCATTATTATATCCTTGTGTATGATATTTGGTTATTGTAGTGTCGGGGTGAGATATTGTGGGTCACCTGTCATTATTATATCCTTGTGTAGTATATTTGGTTATTGTAGTGTCGGGGTGAGATATTGTGGGTCACCTGTCATTATTATATACTTGTGTATTATATTTGGTTATTGTAGTGTCGGGGTGAGATATTGTGGGTCACCTGTCATTATTATATCCTTGTGTAGTATATTTGGTTATTGTAGTGTCGGGTGAGATATTGTGGGTCACCTGTCATTATTATATCCTTGTGTATTATATTTGGTTATTGTAGTGTCGGGGTGAGATATTGTGGGTCACCTGTCATTATTATATCCTTGTGTATTATATTTGGTTATTGTAGTGTCGGGGTGAGATATTGTGGGTCACCTGTCATTATTATATCCTTGTGTATTATATTTGGTTATTGTAGTGTCGGGGTGAGATATTGTGGGTCACCTGTCATTATTATATCCTTGTGTATTATATTTGGTTATTGTAGTGTCGGGGTGAGATATTGTGGGTCACCTGTCATTATTATATCCTTGTGTATGATATTTGGTTATTGTAGTGTCGGGTGAGATATTGTGGGTCACCTGTCATTATTATATCCTTGTGTATTATATTTGGTTATTGTAGTGTCGGGTGAGATATTGTGGGTCACCTGTCATTATTATATCCTTGTGTATTATATTTGGTTATTGTAGTGTCGGGGTGAGATATTGTGGGTCACCTGTCATTATTATATCCTTGTGTATGATATTTGGTTATTGTAGTGTCGGGTGAGATATTGTGGGTCACCTGTCATTATTATATCCTTGGGTATGATATTTGGTTATTGTAGTGTCGGGGTGAGATATTGTGGGTCACCTGTCATTATTATATCCTTGTGTAGTATATTTGGTTATTGTAGTGTTGGGGTGAGATATTGTGGGTCACCTGTCATTATTATATCCTTGTGTATTATATTTGGTTATTGTAGTGTCGGGGTGAGATATTGTGGGTCACCTGTCATTATTATATCCTTGTGTATTATATTTGGTTATTGTAGTGTCGGGGTGAGATATTGTGGGTCACCTGTCATTATTATATCCTTGTGTATGATATTTGGTTATTGTAGTGTCGGGGTGAGATATTGTGGGTCACCTGTCATTATTATATCCTTGTGTATTATATTTGGTTATTGTAGTGTCGGGTGAGATATTGTGGGTCACCTGTCATTATTATATCCTTGTGTAGTATATTTTGTTATTGTAGTGTCGGGTGAGATATTGTGGGTCACCTGTCATTATTATATCCTTGTGTAGTATATTTTGTTATTGTAGTGTCGGGTGAGATATTGTGGGTCACCTGTCATTATTATATCCTTGTGTAGTATATTTGGTTATTGTAGTGTCGGGTGAGATATTGTGGGTCACCTGTCATTATTATATCCTTGTGTAGTATATTTGGTTATTGTAGTGTCGGGTGAGATATTGTGGGTCACCGGTCATTATTATATCCTTGTGTAGTATATTTGGTTATTGTAGTGTCGGGTGAGATATTGTGGGTCACCGGTCATTATTATATCCTTGTGTATTATATTTGGTTATTGTAGTGTCGGGGTGAGATATTGTGGGTCACCTGTCATTATTATATCCTTGTGTGGTATATTTGGTTATTGTAGTGTCGGGGTGAGATATTGTGGGTCACCTGTCATTATTATATCCTTGTGTAGTATATTTGGTTATTGTAGTGTCGGGGTGAGATATTGTGGGTCACCTGTCATTATTATATCCTTGTGTATTATATTTGGTTATTGTAGTGTCGGGGTGAGATATTGTGGGTCACCTGTCATTATTATATCCTTGTGTATTATATTTGGTTATTGTAGTGTCGGGGTGAGATATTGTGGGTCACCTGTCATTATTATATCCTTGTGTATGATATTTGGTTATTGTAGTGTCGGGGTGAGATATTGTGGGTCACCTGTCATTATTATATCCTTGTGTATTATATTTGGTTATTGTAGTGTCGGGGTGAGATATTGTGGGTCACCTGTCATTATTATATACTTGTGTAGTATATTTGGTTATTGTAGTGTCGGGGTGAGATATTGTGGGTCACCTGTCATTATTATATCCTTGTGTAGTATATTTGGTTATTGTAGTGTCGGGTGAGATATTGTGGGTCACCTGTCATTATTATATACTTGTGTGTTATATTTGGTTATTGTAGTGTCGGGGTGAGATATTGTGGGTCACCTGTCATTATTATATCCTTGTGTAGTATATTTGGTTATTGTAGTGTCGGGTGAGATATTGTGGGTCACCTGTCATTATTATATACTTGTGTGTGATATTTGGTTATTGTAGTGTCGGGTGAGATATTGTGGGTCACCGGTCATTATTATATCCTTGTGTGTTATATTTGGTTATTGTAGTGTCGGGGTGAGATATTGTGGGTCACCTGTCATTATTATATCCTTGTGTAGTATATTTGGTTATTGTAGTGTCGGGTGAGATATTGTGGGTCACCTGTCATTATTATATCCTTGTGTAGTATATTTGGTTATTGTAGTGTCGGGTGAGATATTGGGGGTCACCTGTCATTATTATATCCTTGTGTATGATATTTGGTTATTGTAGTGTCGGGGTGAGATATTGTGGGTCACCTGTCATTATTATATCCTTGTGTGTGATATTTGGTTATTGTAGTGTCGGGGTGAGATATTGTGGGTCACCTGTCATTATTATATCCTTGTGTAGTATATTTGGTTATTGTAGTGTTGGGTGAGATATTGTGGGTCACCTGTCATTATTATATCCTTGTGTGTGATATTTGGTTATTGTAGTGTCGGGGTGAGATATTGTGGGTCACCTGTCATTATTATATCCTTGTGTAGTATATTTGGTTATTGTAGTGTCGGGTGAGATATTGTGGGTCACCTGTCATTATTATATCCTTGTGTAGTATATTTGGTTATTGTAGTGTCGGGTGAGATATTGGGGGTCACCTGTCATTATTATATCCTTGTGTATGATATTTGGTTATTGTAGTGTCGGGGTGAGATATTGTGGGTCACCTGTCATTATTATATCCTTGTGTGTGATATTTGGTTATTGTAGTGTCGGGGTGAGATATTGTGGGTCACCTGTCATTATTATATCCTTGTGTAGTATATTTGGTTATTGTAGTGTCGGGGTGAGATATTGTGGGTCACCTGTCATTATTATATACTTGTGTATTATATTTGGTTATTGTAGTGTCGGGTGAGATATTGTGGGTCACCTGTCATTATTATATCCTTGTGTAGTATATATGGTTATTGTAGTGTCGGGTGAGATATTGTGGGTCACCTGTCATTATTATATCCTTGTGTGTGATATTTGGTTATTGTAGTGTCGGGTGAGATATTGTGGGTCACCTGTCATTATTATATCCTTGTGTGTCATATTTGGTTATTGTAGTGTCGGGTGAGATATTGTGGGTCACCTGTCATTATTATATCCTTGTGTAGTATATATGGTTATTGTAGTGTCGGGTGAGATATTGTGGGTCACCTGTCATTATTATATCCTTGTGTATTATATTTGGTTATTGTAGTGTCGGGTGAGATATTGTGGGTCACCTGTCATTATTATATCCTTGTGTAGTATATTTGGTTATTGTAGTGTCGGGTGAGATATTGTGGGTCACCTGTCATTATTATATCCTTGTGTGTGATATTTGGTTATTGTAGTGTCGGGTGAGATATTGTGGGTCACCGGTCATTATTATATACTTGTGTGTTATATTTGGTTATTGTAGTGTCGGGTGAGATATTGTGGGTCACCTGTCATTATTATATCCTTGTGTATTATATTTGGTTATTGTAGTGTCGGGTGAGATATTGTGGGTCACCTGTCATTATTATATCCTTGTGTAGTACATTTGGTTATTGTAGTGTCGGGGTGAGATATTGTGGGTCACCTGTCATTATTATATCCTTGTGTGTTATATTTGGTTATTGTAGTGTCGGGGTGAGATATTGTGGGTCACCTGTCATTATTATATCCTTGTGTATTATATTTGGTTATTGTAGTGTCGGGGTGTGATATTGTGGGTCACCTGTCATTATTATATCCTTGTGTAGTATATTTGGTTATTGTAGTGTCGGGTGAGATATTGTGGGTCACCTGTCATTATTATATACTTGTGTAGTATATTTGGTTATTGTAGTGTCGGGTGAGATATTGTGGGTCACCTGTCATTATTATATCCTTGTGTAGTATATTTGGTTATTGTAGTGTCGGGGTGAGATATTGTGGGTCACCTGTCATTATTATATCCTTGTGTATTATATTTGGTTATTGTAGTGTCGGGGTGAGATATTGTGGGTCACCTGTCATTATTATATCCTTGTGTAGTATATTTGGTTATTGTAGTGTCGGGGTGAGATATTGTGGGTCACCTGTCATTATTATATACTTGTGTAGTATATTTGGTTATTGTAGTGTCGGGTGAGATATTGTGGGTCACCTGTCATTATTATATCCTTGTGTAGTATATTTGGTTATTGTAGTGTCGGGGTGAGATATTGTGGGTCACCTGTCATTATTATATCCTTGTGTATTATATTTGGTTATTGTAGTGTCGGGGTGAGATATTGTGGGTCACCTGTCATTATTATATCCTTTTGTAGTATATTTGGTTATTGTAGTGTCGGGTGAGATATTGTGGGTCACCTGTCATTATTATATCCTTGTGTAGTATATTTGGTTATTGTAGTGTTGGGTGAGATATTGTGGGTCACCTGTCATTATTATATCCTTGTGTATTATATTTGGTTATTGTAGTGTCGGGGTGAGATATTGTGGGTCACCTGTCATTATTATATCCTTGTGTAGTATATTTGGTTATTGTAGTGTCGGGGTGAGATATTGTGGGTCACCTGTCATTATTATATACTTGTGTAGTATATTTGGTTATTGTAGTGTCGGGTGAGATATTGTGGGTCACCTGTCATTATTATATCCTTGTGTAGTATATTTGGTTATTGTAGTGTCGGGGTGAGATATTGTGGGTCACCTGTCATTATTATATCCTTGTGTATTATATTTGGTTATTGTAGTGTCGGGGTGAGATATTGTGGGTCACCTGTCATTATTATATCCTTTTGTAGTATATTTGGTTATTGTAGTGTCGGGTGAGATATTGTGGGTCACCTGTCATTATTATATCCTTGTGTAGTATATTTGGTTATTGTAGTGTTGGGTGAGATATTGTGGGTCACCTGTCATTATTATATCCTTGTGTATTATATTTGGTTATTGTAGTGTCGGGGTGAGATATTGTGGGTCACCTGTCATTATTATATCCTTGTGTAGTATATTTGGTTATTGTAGTGTCGGGGTGAGATATTGTGGGTCACCTGTCATTATTATATACTTGTGTATTATATTTAGTTATTGTAGAGTCGGGTGAGATATTGTGGGTCACCTGTCATTATTATATCCTTGTGTAGTATATTTGGTTATTGTAGTGTCGGGGTGAGATATTGTGGGTCACCTGTCATTATTATATCCTTGTGTAGTATATTTGGTTATTGTAGTGTCGGGTGAGATATTGTGGGTCACCTGTCATTATTATATCCTTGTGTATTATATTTAGTTATTGTAGAGTCGGGTGAGATATTGTGGGTCACCTGTCATTATTATATCCTTGTGTGTGATATTTGGTTATTGTAGTGTCGGGGTGAGATATTGTGGGTCACCTGTCATTATTATATCCTTGTGTGTTATATTTGGTTATTGTAGTGTCGGGTGAGATATTGTGGGTCACCTGTCATTATTATATCCTTGTGTAGTATATTTGGTTATTGTGGTGTCGGGGTGAGATATTGTGGGTCACCTGTCATTATTATATCCTTGTGTAGTATATTTGGTTATTGTAGTGTCGGGGTGAGATATTGTGGGTCACCTGTCATTATTATATACTTGTGTGTTATATCTGGTTATTGTAGTGTCGGGGTGAGATATTGTGGGTCACCTGTCATTATTATATACTTGTGTGTTATATCTGGTTATTGTAGTGTCGGGGTGAGATATTGTGGGTCACCTGTCATTATTATATACTTGTGTATTATATTTGGTTATTGTAGTGTCGGGTGTGATATTGTGGGTCACCTGTCATTATTATATTCTTGTGTAGTATATTTGGTTATTGTAGTGTTGGGGTGAGATATTGTGGGTCACCGGTCATTATTATATCCTTGTGTAGTATATTTGGTTATTGTAGTGTCGGGGTGAGATATTGTGGGTCACCTGTCATTATTATATCCTTGTGTATGATATTTGGTTATTGTAGTGTCGGGGTGAGATATTGTGGGTCACCTGTCATTATTATATCCTTGTGTATTATATTTGGTTATTGTAGTGTCGGGTGAGATATTGTGGGTCACCTGTCATTATTATATCCTTGTGTAGTATATTTTGTTATTGTAGTGTCGGGTGAGATATTGTGGGTCACCTGTCATTATTATATCCTTGTGTAGTATATTTTGTTATTGTAGTGTCGGGTGAGATATTGTGGGTCACCTGTCATTATTATATCCTTGTGTAGTATATTTGGTTATTGTAGTGTCGGGTGAGATATTGTGGGTCACCTGTCATTATTATATCCTTGTGTAGTATATTTGGTTATTGTAGTGTCGGGTGAGATATTGTGGGTCACCGGTCATTATTATATCCTTGTGTAGTATATTTGGTTATTGTAGTGTCGGGTGAGATATTGTGGGTCACCGGTCATTATTATATCCTTGTGTATTATATTTGGTTATTGTAGTGTCGGGGTGAGATATTGTGGGTCACCTGTCATTATTATATCCTTGTGTGGTATATTTGGTTATTGTAGTGTCGGGGTGAGATATTGTGGGTCACCTGTCATTATTATATCCTTGTGTAGTATATTTGGTTATTGTAGTGTCGGGGTGAGATATTGTGGGTCACCTGTCATTATTATATCCTTGTGTATTATATTTGGTTATTGTAGTGTCGGGGTGAGATATTGTGGGTCACCTGTCATTATTATATCCTTGTGTATTATATTTGGTTATTGTAGTGTCGGGGTGAGATATTGTGGGTCACCTGTCATTATTATATCCTTGTGTATGATATTTGGTTATTGTAGTGTCGGGGTGAGATATTGTGGGTCACCTGTCATTATTATATCCTTGTGTATTATATTTGGTTATTGTAGTGTCGGGGTGAGATATTGTGGGTCACCTGTCATTATTATATACTTGTGTAGTATATTTGGTTATTGTAGTGTCGGGGTGAGATATTGTGGGTCACCTGTCATTATTATATCCTTGTGTAGTATATTTGGTTATTGTAGTGTCGGGTGAGATATTGTGGGTCACGTGTCATTATTATATACTTGTGTGTTATATTTGGTTATTGTAGTGTCGGGGTGAGATATTGTGGGTCACCTGTCATTATTATATCCTTGTGTAGTATATTTGGTTATTGTAGTGTCGGGTGAGATATTGTGGGTCACCTGTCATTATTATATACTTGTGTGTGATATTTGGTTATTGTAGTGTCGGGTGAGATATTGTGGGTCACCGGTCATTATTATATCCTTGTGTGTTATATTTGGTTATTGTAGTGTCGGGGTGAGATATTGTGGGTCACCTGTCATTATTATATCCTTGTGTAGTATATTTGGTTATTGTAGTGTCGGGTGAGATATTGTGGGTCACCGGTCATTATTATATCCTTGTGTGTTATATTTGGTTATTGTAGTGTCGGGGTGAGATATTGTGGGTCACCTGTCATTATTATATCCTTGTGTAGTATATTTGGTTATTGTAGTGTCGGGTGAGATATTGTGGGTCACCTGTCATTATTATATCCTTGTGTAGTATATTTGGTTATTGTAGTGTCGGGTGAGATATTGGGGGTCACCTGTCATTATTATATACTTGTGTGTGATATTTGGTTATTGTAGTGTCGGGGTGAGATATTGTGGGTCACCTGTCATTATTATATCCTTGTGTAGTATATTTGGTTATTGTAGTGTCGGGTGAGATATTGGGGGTCACCTGTCATTATTATATCCTTGTGTATGATATTTGGTTATTGTAGTGTCGGGGTGAGATATTGTGGGTCACCTGTCATTATTATATCCTTGTGTGTGATATTTGGTTATTGTAGTGTCGGGGTGAGATATTGTGGGTCACCTGTCATTATTATATCCTTGTGTAGTATATTTGGTTATTGTAGTGTTGGGTGAGATATTGTGGGTCACCTGTCATTATTATATCCTTGTGTGTGATATTTGGTTATTGTAGTGTCGGGGTGAGATATTGTGGGTCACCTGTCATTATTATATCCTTGTGTAGTATATTTGGTTATTGTAGTGTCGGGTGAGATATTGTGGGTCACCTGTCATTATTATATCCTTGTGTAGTATATTTGGTTATTGTAGTGTCGGGTGAGATATTGGGGGTCACCTGTCATTATTATATCCTTGTGTATGATATTTGGTTATTGTAGTGTCGGGTGAGATATTGTGGGTCACCTGTCATTATTATATCCTTGTGTGTGATATTTGGTTATTGTAGTGTCGGGGTGAGATATTGTGGGTCACCTGTCATTATTATATCCTTGTGTGTGATATTTGGTTATTGTAGTGTCGGGGTGAGATATTGTGGGTCACCTGTCATTATTATATCCTTGTGTAGTATATTTGGTTATTGTAGTGTCGGGGTGAGATATTGTGGGTCACCTGTCATTATTATATACTTGTGTATTATATTTGGTTATTGTAGTGTCGGGTGAGATATTGTGGGTCACCTGTCATTATTATATCCTTGTGTAGTATATATGGTTATTGTAGTGTCGGGTGAGATATTGTGGGTCACCTGTCATTATTATATCCTTGTGTGTGATATTTGGTTATTGTAGTGTCGGGTGAGATATTGTGGGTCACCTGTCATTATTATATCCTTGTGTGTCATATTTGGTTATTGTAGTGTCGGGTGAGATATTGTGGGTCACCTGTCATTATTATATCCTTGTGTAGTATATATGGTTATTGTAGTGTCGGGTGAGATATTGTGGGTCACCTGTCATTATTATATCCTTGTGTATTATATTTGGTTATTGTAGTGTCGGGTGAGATATTGTGGGTCACCTGTCATTATTATATCCTTGTGTAGTATATTTGGTTATTGTAGTGTCGGGTGAGATATTGTGGGTCACCTGTCATTATTATATCCTTGTGTGTGATATTTGGTTATTGTAGTGTCGGGTGAGATATTGTGGGTCACCGGTCATTATTATATACTTGTGTGTTATATTTGGTTATTGTAGTGTCGGGTGAGATATTGTGGGTCACCTGTCATTATTATATCCTTGTGTATTATATTTGGTTATTGTAGTGTCGGGTGAGATATTGTGGGTCACCTGTCATTATTATATCCTTGTGTAGTACATTTGGTTATTGTAGTGTCGGGGTGAGATATTGTGGGTCACCTGTCATTATTATATCCTTGTGTGTTATATTTGGTTATTGTAGTGTCGGGGTGAGATATTGTGGGTCACCTGTCATTATTATATCCTTGTGTATTATATTTGGTTATTGTAGTGTCGGGGTGTGATATTGTGGGTCACCTGTCATTATTATATCCTTGTGTAGTATATTTGGTTATTGTAGTGTCGGGTGAGATATTGTGGGTCACCTGTCATTATTATATACTTGTGTAGTATATTTGGTTATTGTAGTGTCGGGTGAGATATTGTGGGTCACCTGTCATTATTATATCCTTGTGTAGTATATTTGGTTATTGTAGTGTCGGGGTGAGATATTGTGGGTCACCTGTCATTATTATATCCTTGTGTATTATATTTGGTTATTGTAGTGTCGGGGTGAGATATTGTGGGTCACCTGTCATTATTATATCCTTGTGTAGTATATTTGGTTATTGTAGTGTCGGGGTGAGATATTGTGGGTCACCTGTCATTATTATATACTTGTGTAGTATATTTGGTTATTGTAGTGTCGGGTGAGATATTGTGGGTCACCTGTCATTATTATATCCTTGTGTATTATATTTGGTTATTGTAGTGTCGGGGTGAGATATTGTGGGTCACCTGTCATTATTATATCCTTGTGTAGTATATTTGGTTATTGTAGTGTCGGGGTGAGATATTGTGGGTCACCTGTCATTATTATATCCTTGTGTAGTATATTTGGTTATTGTAGTGTCGGGGTGAGATATTGTGGGTCACCTGTCATTATTATATCCTTGTGTAGTATATTTGGTTATTGTAGTGTCGGGGTGAGATATTGTGGGTCACCTGTCATTATTATATCCTTGTGTATTATATTTGGTTATTGTAGTGTCGGGGTGAGATATTGTGGGTCACCTGTCATTATTATATCCTTGTGTAGTATATTTGGTTATTGTAGTGTCGGGGTGAGATATTGTGGGTCACCTGTCATTATTATATACTTGTGTATTATATTTAGTTATTGTAGAGTCGGGTGAGATATTGTGGGTCACCTGTCATTATTATATCCTTGTGTAGTATATTTGGTTATTGTAGTGTCGGGGTGAGATATTGTGGGTCACCTGTCATTATTATATCCTTGTGTAGTATATTTGGTTATTGTAGTGTCGGGTGAGATATTGTGGGTCACCTGTCATTATTATATCCTTGTGTATTATATTTAGTTATTGTAGAGTCGGGTGAGATATTGTGGGTCACCTGTCATTATTATATCCTTGTGTGTGATATTTGGTTATTGTAGTGTCGGGGTGAGATATTGTGGGTCACCTGTCATTATTATATCCTTGTGTGTTATATTTGGTTATTGTAGTGTCGGGTGAGATATTGTGGGTCACCTGTCATTATTATATCCTTGTGTAGTATATTTGGTTATTGTGGTGTCGGGGTGAGATATTGTGGGTCACCTGTCATTATTATATCCTTGTGTAGTATATTTGGTTATTGTAGTGTCGGGGTGAGATATTGTGGGTCACCTGTCATTATTATATACTTGTGTGTTATATCTGGTTATTGTAGTGTCGGGGTGAGATATTGTGGGTCACCTGTCATTATTATATACTTGTGTGTTATATCTGGTTATTGTAGTGTCGGGGTGAGATATTGTGGGTCACCTGTCATTATTATATACTTGTGTATTATATTTGGTTATTGTAGTGTCGGGTGTGATATTGTGGGTCACCTGTCATTATTATATTCTTGTGTAGTATATTTGGTTATTGTAGTGTTGGGGTGAGATATTGTGGGTCACCGGTCATTATTATATCCTTGTGTAGTATATTTGGTTATTGTAGTGTCGGGGTGAGATATTGTGGGTCACCTGTCATTATTATATCCTTGTGTATGATATTTGGTTATTGTAGTGTCGGGGTGAGATATTGTGGGTCACCTGTCATTATTATATCCTTGTGTATTATATTTGGTTATTGTAGTGTCGGGTGAGATATTGTGGGTCACCTGTCATTATTATATCCTTGTGTAGTATATTTTGTTATTGTAGTGTCGGGTGAGATATTGTGGGTCACCTGTCATTATTATATCCTTGTGTAGTATATTTTGTTATTGTAGTGTCGGGTGAGATATTGTGGGTCACCTGTCATTATTATATCCTTGTGTAGTATATTTGGTTATTGTAGTGTCGGGTGAGATATTGTGGGTCACCTGTCATTATTATATCCTTGTGTAGTATATTTGGTTATTGTAGTGTCGGGTGAGATATTGTGGGTCACCGGTCATTATTATATCCTTGTGTAGTATATTTGGTTATTGTAGTGTCGGGTGAGATATTGTGGGTCACCGGTCATTATTATATCCTTGTGTATTATATTTGGTTATTGTAGTGTCGGGGTGAGATATTGTGGGTCACCTGTCATTATTATATCCTTGTGTGGTATATTTGGTTATTGTAGTGTCGGGGTGAGATATTGTGGGTCACCTGTCATTATTATATCCTTGTGTAGTATATTTGGTTATTGTAGTGTCGGGGTGAGATATTGTGGGTCACCTGTCATTATTATATCCTTGTGTATTATATTTGGTTATTGTAGTGTCGGGGTGAGATATTGTGGGTCACCTGTCATTATTATATCCTTGTGTATTATATTTGGTTATTGTAGTGTCGGGGTGAGATATTGTGGGTCACCTGTCATTATTATATCCTTGTGTATGATATTTGGTTATTGTAGTGTCGGGGTGAGATATTGTGGGTCACCTGTCATTATTATATCCTTGTGTATTATATTTGGTTATTGTAGTGTCGGGGTGAGATATTGTGGGTCACCTGTCATTATTATATACTTGTGTAGTATATTTGGTTATTGTAGTGTCGGGGTGAGATATTGTGGGTCACCTGTCATTATTATATCCTTGTGTAGTATATTTGGTTATTGTAGTGTCGGGTGAGATATTGTGGGTCACCTGTCATTATTATATACTTGTGTGTTATATTTGGTTATTGTAGTGTCGGGGTGAGATATTGTGGGTCACCTGTCATTATTATATCCTTGTGTAGTATATTTGGTTATTGTAGTGTCGGGTGAGATATTGTGGGTCACCTGTCATTATTATATACTTGTGTGTGATATTTGGTTATTGTAGTGTCGGGTGAGATATTGTGGGTCACCGGTCATTATTATATCCTTGTGTGTTATATTTGGTTATTGTAGTGTCGGGGTGAGATATTGTGGGTCACCTGTCATTATTATATCCTTGTGTAGTATATTTGGTTATTGTAGTGTCGGGTGAGATATTGTGGGTCACCGGTCATTATTATATCCTTGTGTGTTATATTTGGTTATTGTAGTGTCGGGGTGAGATATTGTGGGTCACCTGTCATTATTATATCCTTGTGTAGTATATTTGGTTATTGTAGTGTCGGGTGAGATATTGTGGGTCACCTGTCATTATTATATCCTTGTGTAGTATATTTGGTTATTGTAGTGTCGGGTGAGATATTGGGGGTCACCTGTCATTATTATATACTTGTGTGTGATATTTGGTTATTGTAGTGTCGGGGTGAGATATTGTGGGTCACCTGTCATTATTATATCCTTGTGTAGTATATTTGGTTATTGTAGTGTCGGGTGAGATATTGGGGGTCACCTGTCATTATTATATCCTTGTGTATGATATTTGGTTATTGTAGTGTCGGGGTGAGATATTGTGGGTCACCTGTCATTATTATATCCTTGTGTGTGATATTTGGTTATTGTAGTGTCGGGGTGAGATATTGTGGGTCACCTGTCATTATTATATCCTTGTGTAGTATATTTGGTTATTGTAGTGTTGGGTGAGATATTGTGGGTCACCTGTCATTATTATATCCTTGTGTGTGATATTTGGTTATTGTAGTGTCGGGGTGAGATATTGTGGGTCACCTGTCATTATTATATCCTTGTGTAGTATATTTGGTTATTGTAGTGTCGGGTGAGATATTGTGGGTCACCTGTCATTATTATATCCTTGTGTAGTATATTTGGTTATTGTAGTGTCGGGTGAGATATTGGGGGTCACCTGTCATTATTATATCCTTGTGTATGATATTTGGTTATTGTAGTGTCGGGGTGAGATATTGTGGGTCACCTGTCATTATTATATCCTTGTGTGTGATATTTGGTTATTGTAGTGTCGGGGTGAGATATTGTGGGTCACCTGTCATTATTATATCCTTGTGTAGTATATTTGGTTATTGTAGTGTCGGGGTGAGATATTGTGGGTCACCTGTCATTATTATATACTTGTGTATTATATTTGGTTATTGTAGTGTCGGGTGAGATATTGTGGGTCACCTGTCATTATTATATCCTTGTGTAGTATATATGGTTATTGTAGTGTCGGGTGAGATATTGTGGGTCACCTGTCATTATATCCTTGTGTGTGATATTTGGTTATTGTAGTGTCGGGTGAGATATTGTGGGTCACCTGTCATTATTATATCCTTGTGTGTCATATTTGGTTATTGTAGTGTCGGGTGAGATATTGTGGGTCACCTGTCATTATTATATCCTTGTGTAGTATATATGGTTATTGTAGTGTCGGGTGAGATATTGTGGGTCACCTGTCATTATTATATCCTTGTGTATTATATTTGGTTATTGTAGTGTCGGGTGAGATATTGTGGGTCACCTGTCATTATTATATCCTTGTGTAGTATATTTGGTTATTGTAGTGTCGGGTGAGATATTGTGGGTCACCTGTCATTATTATATCCTTGTGTGTGATATTTGGTTATTGTAGTGTCGGGTGAGATATTGTGGGTCACCGGTCATTATTATATACTTGTGTGTTATATTTGGTTATTGTAGTGTCGGGTGAGATATTGTGGGTCACCTGTCATTATTATATCCTTGTGTATTATATTTGGTTATTGTAGTGTCGGGTGAGATATTGTGGGTCACCTGTCATTATTATATCCTTGTGTAGTACATTTGGTTATTGTAGTGTCGGGGTGAGATATTGTGGGTCACCTGTCATTATTATATCCTTGTGTGTTATATTTGGTTATTGTAGTGTCGGGGTGAGATATTGTGGGTCACCTGTCATTATTATATCCTTGTGTATTATATTTGGTTATTGTAGTGTCGGGGTGTGATATTGTGGGTCACCTGTCATTATTATATCCTTGTGTAGTATATTTGGTTATTGTAGTGTCGGGTGAGATATTGTGGGTCACCTGTCATTATTATATACTTGTGTAGTATATTTGGTTATTGTAGTGTCGGGTGAGATATTGTGGGTCACCTGTCATTATTATATCCTTGTGTAGTATATTTGGTTATTGTAGTGTCGGGGTGAGATATTGTGGGTCACCTGTCATTATTATATCCTTGTGTATTATATTTGGTTATTGTAGTGTCGGGGTGAGATATTGTGGGTCACCTGTCATTATTATATCCTTGTGTAGTATATTTGGTTATTGTAGTGTCGGGGTGAGATATTGTGGGTCACCTGTCATTATTATATACTTGTGTAGTATATTTGGTTATTGTAGTGTCGGGTGAGATATTGTGGGTCACCTGTCATTATTATATCCTTGTGTAGTATATTTGGTTATTGTAGTGTCGGGGTGAGATATTGTGGGTCACCTGTCATTATTATATCCTTGTGTAGTATATTTGGTTATTGTAGTGTCGGGGTGAGGTATTGTGGGTCACCTGTCATTATTATATCCTTGTGTAGTATATTTGGTTATTGTAGTGTCGGGGTGAGATATTGTGGGTCACCTGTCATTATTATATCCTTGTGTATTATATTTGGTTATTGTAGTGTCGGGGTGAGATATTGTGGGTCACCTGTCATTATTATATCCTTGTGTAGTATATTTGGTTATTGTAGTGTCGGGGTGAGATATTGTGGGTCACCTGTCATTATTATATACTTGTGTATTATATTTAGTTATTGTAGAGTCGGGTGAGATATTGTGGGTCACCTGTCATTATTATATCCTTGTGTAGTATATTTGGTTATTGTAGTGTCGGGGTGAGATATTGTGGGTCACCTGTCATTATTATATCCTTGTGTAGTATATTTGGTTATTGTAGTGTCGGGTGAGATATTGTGGGTCACCTGTCATTATTATATCCTTGTGTATTATATTTAGTTATTGTAGAGTCGGGTGAGATATTGTGGGTCACCTGTCATTATTATATCCTTGTGTGTGATATTTGGTTATTGTAGTGTCGGGTGAGATATTGGGGGTCACCTGTCATTATTATATCCTTGTGTAGTATATTTGGTTATTGTAGTGTCGGGTGAGATATTGTGGGTCACCGGTCATTATTATATCCTTGTGTATTATATTTGGTTATTGTAGTGTCGGGGTGAGATATTGTGGGTCACCTGTCATTATTATATCCTTGTGTGTTATATTTGGTTATTGTAGTGTCGGGGTGAGATATTGTGGGTCACCTGTCATTATTATATCCTTGTGTAGTATATTTGGTTATTGTAGTGTCGGGTGAGATATTGTGGGTCACCTGTCATTATTATATCCTTGTGTAGTATATTTGGTTATTGTAGTGTCGGGTGAGATATTGTGGGTCACCTGTCATTATTATATCCTTGTGTGTTATATTTGGTTATTGTAGTGTCGGGTGAGATATTGTGGGTCACCTGTCATTATTATATCCTTGTGTAGTATATTTGGTTATTGTGGTGTCGGGGTGAGATATTGTGGGTCACCTGTCATTATTATATCCTTGTGTAGTATATTTGGTTATTGTAGTGTCGGGGTGAGATATTGTGGGTCACCTGTCATTATTATATACTTGTGTGTTATATCTGGTTATTGTAGTGTCGGGGTGAGATATTGTGGGTCACCTGTCATTATTATATACTTGTGTGTTATATCTGGTTATTGTAGTGTCGGGGTGAGATATTGTGGGTCACCTGTCATTATTATATACTTGTGTATTATATTTGGTTATTGTAGTGTCGGGTGTGATATTGTGGGTCACCTGTCATTATTATATTCTTGTGTAGTATATTTGGTTATTGTAGTGTTGGGGTGAGATATTGTGGGTCACCGGTCATTATTATATCCTTGTGTAGTATATTTGGTTATTGTAGTGTCGGGGTGAGATATTGTGGGTCACCTGTCATTATTATATCCTTGTGTATGATATTTGGTTATTGTAGTGTCGGGGTGAGATATTGTGGGTCACCTGTCATTATTATATCCTTGTGTATTATATTTGGTTATTGTAGTGTCGGGGTGAGATATTGTGGGTCACCTGTCATTATTATATACTTGTGTGTTATATCTGGTTATTGTAGTGTCGGGGTGAGATATTGTGGGTCACCTGTCATTATTATATCCTTGTGTAGTATATTTGGTTATTGTAGTGTCGGGGTGAGATATTGTGGGTCACCTGTCATTATTATATCCTTGTGTGTTATATCTGGTTATTGTAGTGTCGGGTGAGATATTGTGGGTCACCTGTCATTATTATATCCTTGTGTGTTATATTTGGTTATTGTAGTGTCGGGGTGAGATATTGTGGGTCACCTGTCATTATTATATCCTTGTGCAATATATTTGGTTATTGTAGTGTCGGGTGAGATATTGTGGGTCACCTGTCATTATTATATCCTTGTGTAGTATATTTGGTTATTGTAGTGTCGGGGTGAGATATTGTGGGTCACCTGTCATTATTATATCCTTGTGTATGATATTTGGTTATTGTAGTGTCGGGGTGAGATATTGTGGGTCACCTGTCATTATTATATACTTGTGTGTTATATCTGGTTATTGTAGTGTCGGGGTGAGATATTGTGGGTCACCTGTCATTATTATATCCTTGTGTAGTATATTTGGTTATTGTAGTGTCGGGTGAGATATTGTGGGTCACCTGTCATTATTATATCCTTGTGTGTGATATTTGGTTATTGTAGTGTCGGGTGAGATATTGTGGGTCACCTGTCATTATTATATCCTTGTGTATTATATTTGGTTATTGTAGTGTCGGGGTGAGATATTGTGGGTCACCTGTCATTATTATATCCTTGTGTAGTATATTTGGTTATTGTAGTGTCGGGTGAGATATTGTGGGTCACCTGTCATTATTATATCCTTGTGTATTATATTTGGTTATTGTAGTGTCGGGGTGAGATATTGTGGGTCACCTGTCATTATTATATCCTTGTGTAGTATATTTGGTTATTGTAGTGTCGGGTGAGATATTGTGGGTCACCTGTCATTATTATATACTTGTGTGTTATATTTGGTTATTGTAGTGTCGGGGTGAGATATTGTGGGTCACCTGTCATTATTATATCCTTGTGTAGTATATTTGGTTATTGTAGTGTCGGGTGAGATATTGTGGGTCACCTGTCATTATTATATCCTTGTGTAGTATATTTGGTTATTGTAGTGTCGGGGTGAGATATTGGGGGTCACCTGTCATTATTATATCCTTGTGTATTATATTTGGTTATTGTAGTGTCGGGGTGAGATATTGTGGGTCACCTGTCATTATTATATCCTTGTGTATGATATTTGGTTATTGTAGTGTCGGGGTGAGATATTGGGGGTCACCTGTCATTATTATATCCTTGTGTATTATATTTGGTTATTGTAGTGTCGGGGTGAGATATTGTGGGTCTCCTGTCATTATTATATCCTTGTGTAGTATATTTGGTTATTGTAGTGTTGGGGTGAGATATTGTGGGTCACCTGTCATTATTATATCCTTGTGTGTTATATTTGGTTATTGTAGTGTCGGGGTGAGATATTGTGAGTCACCTGTCATTATTATATCCTTGTGCAATATATTTGGTTATTGTAGTGTCGGGTGAGATATTGTGGGTCACCTGTCATTATTATATCCTTGTGTGTGATATTTGGTTATTGTAGTGTCGGGGTGAGATATTGTGGGTCACCTGTCATTATTATATCCTTGTGTAGTATATTTGGTTATTGTAGTGTCGGGTGAGATATTGTGGGTCACCTGTCATTATTATATCCTTGTGTATTATATTTAGTTATTGTAGAGTCGGGTGAGATATTGTGGGTCACCTGTCATTATTATATCCTTGTGTGTGATATTTGGTTATTGTAGTGTCGGGTGAGATATTGTGGGTCACCTGTCATTATTATATCCTTGTGTATTATATTTGGTTATTGTAGTGTCGGGTGAGATATTGTGGGTCACCTGTCATTATTATATCCTTGTGTATTATATTTGGTTATTGTAGTGTCGGGGTGAGATATTGGGGGTCACCTGTCATTATTATATACTTGTGTGTTATATTTGGTTATTGTAGTGTCGGGTGAGATATTGTGGGTCACCTGTCATTATTATATCCTTGTGTGTTATATTTGGTTATTGTAGTGTCGGGTGAGATATTGTGGGTCACCTGTCATTATTATATACTTGTGTGGTATATTTGGTTATTGTAGTGTCGGGGTGAGATATTGTGGGTCACCGGTCATTATTATATCCTTGTGTAGTATATTTGGTTATTGTAGTGTCGGGTGAGATATTGTGGGTCACCTGTCATTATTATATCCTTGTGTAGTATATTTGGTTATTGTAGTGTCGGGGTGAGATATTGTGGGTCACCTGTCATTATTATATCCTTGTGTGTGATATTTGGTTATTGTAGTGTCGGGTGAGATATTGTGGGTCACCTGTCATTATTATATCCTTGTGTAGTATATTTGGTTATTGTAGTGTCGGGGTGAGATATTGTGGGTCACTGGTCATTATTATATCCTTGTGTATGATATTTGGTTATTGTAGTGTCGGGGTGTGATATTGTGGGTCACCTGTCATTATTATATCCTTGTGTAGTATATTTGGTTATTGTAGTGTCGGGGTGAGATATTGTGGGTCACCTGTCATTATTATATCCTTGTGTAGTATATTTGGTTATTGTAGTGTCGGGGTGAGATATTGTGGGTCACCTGTCATTATTATATCCTTGTGTATTATATTTGGTTATTGTAGTGTCGGGGTGAGATATTGTGGGTCACCTGTCATTATTATATCCTTGTGTATGATATTTGGTTATTGTAGTGTCGGGGTGAGATATTGTGGGTCACCTGTCATTATTATATCCTTGTGTATTATATTTGGTTATTGTAGTGTCGGGGTGAGATATTGTGGGTCACCTGTCATTATTATATACTTGTGTAGTATATTTGGTTATTGTAGTGTCGGGGTGAGATATTGTGGGTCACCTGTCATTATTATATCCTTGTGTAGTATATTTGGTTATTGTAGTGTCGGGTGAGATATTGTGGGTCACCTGTCATTATTATATACTTGTGTGTTATATTTGGTTATTGTAGTGTCGGGGTGAGATATTGTGGGTCACCTGTCATTATTATATCCTTGTGTAGTATATTTGGTTATTGTAGTGTCGGGTGAGATATTGTGGGTCACCTGTCATTATTATATACTTGTGTGTGATATTTGGTTATTGTAGTGTCGGGTGAGATATTGTGGGTCACCGGTCATTATTATATCCTTGTGTGTTATATTTGGTTATTGTAGTGTCGGGGTGAGATATTGTGGGTCACCTGTCATTATTATATCCTTGTGTAGTATATTTGGTTATTGTAGTGTCGGGGTGAGAGATTGTGGGTCACCTGTCATTATTATATCCTTGTGTATTATATTTGGTTATTGTAGTGTCGGGTGAGATATTGTGGGTCACCTGTCATTATTATATACTTGTGTGTGATATTTGGTTATTGTAGTGTCGGGTGAGATATTGTGGGTCACCTGTCATTATTATATCCTTGTGTATTATATTTGGTTATTGTAGTGTCGGGTGAGATATTGTGGGTCACCTGTCATTATTATATCCTTGTGTAGTATATTTGGTTATTGTAGTGTCGGGTGAGATATTGGGGGTCACCTGTCATTATTATATCCTTGTGTATGATATTTGGTTATTGTAGTGTCGGGGTGAGATATTGTGGGTCACCTGTCATTATTATATCCTTGTGTGTGATATTTGGTTATTGTAGTGTCGGGGTGAGATATTGTGGGTCACCTGTCATTATTATATCCTTGTGTAGTATATTTGGTTATTGTAGTGTTGGGTGAGATATTGTGGGTCACCTGTCATTATTATATCCTTGTGTGTGATATTTGGTTATTGTAGTGTCGGGGTGAGATATTGTGGGTCACCTGTCATTATTATATCCTTGTGTAGTATATTTGGTTATTGTAGTGTCGGGTGAGATATTGTGGGTCACCTGTCATTATTATATCCTTGTGTAGTATATTTGGTTATTGTAGTGTCGGGTGAGATATTGGGGGTCACCTGTCATTATTATATCCTTGTGTATGATATTTGGTTATTGTAGTGTCGGGGTGAGATATTGTGGGTCACCTGTCATTATTATATCCTTGTGTGTGATATTTGGTTATTGTAGTGTCGGGGTGAGATATTGTGGGTCACCTGTCATTATTATATCCTTGTGTAGTATATTTGGTTATTGTAGTGTCGGGGTGAGATATTGTGGGTCACCTGTCATTATTATATACTTGTGTATTATATTTGGTTATTGTAGTGTCGGGTGAGATATTGTGGGTCACCTGTCATTATTATATCCTTGTGTAGTATATTTGGTTATTGTAGTGTCGGGTGAGATATTGTGGGTCACCTGTCATTATTATATCCTTGTGTAGTATATTTGGTTATTGTAGTGTCGGGTGAGATATTGGGGGTCACCTGTCATTATTATATCCTTGTGTATGATATTTGGTTATTGTAGTGTCGGGGTGAGATATTGTGGGTCACCTGTCATTATTATATCCTTGTGTGTGATATTTGGTTATTGTAGTGTCGGGGTGAGATATTGTGGGTCACCTGTCATTATTATATCCTTGTGTAGTATATTTGGTTATTGTAGTGTTGGGTGAGATATTGTGGGTCACCTGTCATTATTATATCCTTGTGTGTGATATTTGGTTATTGTAGTGTCGGGGTGAGATATTGTGGGTCACCTGTCATTATTATATCCTTGTGTAGTATATTTGGTTATTGTAGTGTCGGGGTGAGATATTGTGGGTCACCTGTCATTATTATATACTTGTGTATTATATTTGGTTATTGTAGTGTCGGGTGAGATATTGTGGGTCACCTGTCATTATTATATCCTTGTGTAGTATATTTGGTTATTGTAGTGTTGGGTGAGATATTGTGGGTCACCTGTCATTATTATATCCTTGTGTGTGATATTTGGTTATTGTAGTGTCGGGGTGAGATATTGTGGGTCACCTGTCATTATTATATCCTTGTGTAGTATATTTGGTTATTGTAGTGTCGGGTGAGATATTGTGGGTCACCTGTCATTATTATATCCTTGTGTAGTATATTTGGTTATTGTAGTGTCGGGTGAGATATTGGGGGTCACCTGTCATTATTATATCCTTGTGTATGATATTTGGTTATTGTAGTGTCGGGGTGAGATATTGTGGGTCACCTGTCATTATTATATCCTTGTGTGTGATATTTGGTTATTGTAGTGTCGGGGTGAGATATTGTGGGTCACCTGTCATTATTATATCCTTGTGTGTGATATTTAGTTATTGTAGTGTCGGGGTGAGATATTGTGGGTCACCTGTCATTATTATATCCTTGTGTAGTATATTTGGTTATTGTAGTGTCGGGTGAGATATTGTGGGTCACCTGTCATTATTATATCCTTGTGTATGATATTTGGTTATTGTAGTGTCGGGGTGAGATATTGTGGGTCACCGGTCATTATTATATCCTTGTGTAGTATATTTGGTTATTGTGGTGTCGGGTGAGATATTGTGGGTCACCTGTCATTATTATATCCTTGTGTATGATATTTGGTTATTGTAGTGTCGGGGTGAGATATTGTGGGTCACCGGTCATTATTATATCCTTGTGTAGTATATTTGGTTATTGTGGTGTCGGGGTGAGATATTGTGGGTCACCTGTCATTATTATATCCTTGTGTAGTATATTTGGTTATTGTAGTGTCGGGGTGAGATATTGTGGGTCACCTGTCATTATTATATACTTGTGTATTATATTTGGTTATTGTAGTGTCGGGTGAGATATTGTGGGTCACCTGTCATTATTATATCCTTGTGTAGTATATATGGTTATTGTAGTGTCGGGTGAGATATTGTGGGTCACCTGTCATTATTATATCCTTGTGTATTATATTTGGTTATTGTAGTGTCGGGTGAGATATTGTGGGTCACCTGTCATTATTATATCCTTGTGTGTGATATTTGGTTATTGTAGTGTCGGGTGAGATATTGTGGGTCACCTGTCATTATTATATCCTTGTGTATTATATTTGGTTATTGTAGTGTCGGGTGAGATATTGTGGGTCACCTGTCATTATTATATCCTTGTGTAGTACATTTGGTTATTGTAGTGTCGGGGTGAGATATTGTGGGTCACCTGTCATTATTATATCCTTGTGTGTTATATTTGGTTATTGTAGTGTCGGGGTGAGATATTGTGGGTCACCTGTCATTATTATATCCTTGTGTATTATATTTGGTTATTGTAGTGTCGGGGTGTGATATTGTGGGTCACCTGTCATTATTATATCCTTGTGTAGTATATTTGGTTATTGTAGTGTCGGGTGAGATATTGTGGGTCACCTGTCATTATTATATACTTGTGTAGTATATTTGGTTATTGTAGTGTCGGGTGAGATATTGTGGGTCACCTGTCATTATTATATCCTTGTGTGTGATATTTGGTTATTGTAGTGTCGGGTGAGATATTGTGGGTCACCTGTCATTATTATATCCTTGTGTATTATATTTGGTTATTGTAGTGTCGGGGTGAGATATTGTGGGTCACCTGTCATTATTATATCCTTGTGTAGTATATTTGGTTATTGTAGTGTCGGGGTGTGATATTGTGGGTCACCTGTCATTATTATATCCTTGTGTAGTATATTTGGTTATTGTAGTGTCGGGTGAGATATTGTGGGTCACCTGTCATTATTATATACTTGTGTAGTATATTTGGTTATTGTAGTGTCGGGTGAGATATTGTGGGTCACCTGTCATTATTATATCCTTGTGTAGTATATTTGGTTATTGTAGTGTCGGGGTGAGATATTGTGGGTCACCTGTCATTATTATATCCTTGTGTATTATATTTGGTTATTGTAGTGTCGGGGTGAGATATTGTGGGTCACCTGTCATTATTATATCCTTGTGTAGTATATTTGGTTATTGTAGTGTCGGGGTGAGATATTGTGGGTCACCTGTCATTATTATATACTTGTGTGTGATATTTGGTTATTGTAGTGTCGGGTGAGATATTGTGGGTCACCTGTCATTATTATATCCTTGTGTGTGATATTTGGTTATTGTAGTGTCGGGGTGAGATATTGTGGGTCACCTGTCATTATATACTTGTGTATTATATTTGGTTATTGTAGTGTCGGGGTGAGATATTGTGGGTCACCTGTCATTATTATATCCTTGTGTGTTATATTTGGTTATTGTAGTGTCGGGGTGAGATATTGTGGGTCACCTGTCATTATTATATCCTTGTGTATTATATTTGGTTATTGTAGTGTCGGGGTGAGATATTGTGGGTCACCTGTCATTATTATATACTTGTGTGTTATATTTGGTTATTGTAGTGTCGGGGTGAGATATTGTGGGTCACCTGTCATTATTATATACTTGTGTAGTATATTTGGTTATTGTAGTGTCGGGTGAGATATTGTGGGTCACCTGTCATTATTATATCCTTGTGTAGTATATTTGGTTATTGTAGTGTCGGGGTGAGATATTGTGGGTCACCTGTCATTATTATATCCTTGTGTAGTATATTTGGTTATTGTAGTGTCGGGGTGAGATATTGTGGGTCACCTGTCATTATTATATCCTTGTGTAGTATATTTGGTTATTGTAGTGTCGGGGTGAGATATTGTGGGTCACCTGTCATTATTATATCCTTGTGTATTATATTTGGTTATTGTAGTGTCGGGGTGAGATATTGTGGGTCACCTGTCATTATTATATCCTTGTGTAGTATATTTGGTTATTGTAGTGTCGGGGTGAGATATTGTGGGTCACCTGTCATTATTATATACTTGTGTATTATATTTAGTTATTGTAGAGTCGGGTGAGATATTGTGGGTCACCTGTCATTATTATATCCTTGTGTAGTATATTTGGTTATTGTAGTGTCGGGGTGAGATATTGTGGGTCACCTGTCATTATTATATCCTTGTGTAGTATATTTGGTTATTGTAGTGTCGGGTGAGATATTGTGGGTCACCTGTCATTATTATATCCTTGTGTATTATATTTAGTTATTGTAGAGTCGGGTGAGATATTGTGGGTCACCTGTCATTATTATATCCTTGTGTGTGATATTTGGTTATTGTAGTGTCGGGGTGAGATATTGTGGGTCACCTGTCATTATTATATCCTTGTGTGTTATATTTGGTTATTGTAGTGTCGGGTGAGATATTGTGGGTCACCTGTCATTATTATATCCTTGTGTAGTATATTTGGTTATTGTGGTGTCGGGGTGAGATATTGTGGGTCACCTGTCATTATTATATCCTTGTGTAGTATATTTGGTTATTGTAGTGTCGGGGTGAGATATTGTGGGTCACCTGTCATTATTATATACTTGTGTGTTATATCTGGTTATTGTAGTGTCGGGGTGAGATATTGTGGGTCACCTGTCATTATTATATACTTGTGTGTTATATCTGGTTATTGTAGTGTCGGGGTGAGATATTGTGGGTCACCTGTCATTATTATATACTTGTGTATTATATTTGGTTATTGTAGTGTCGGGTGTGATATTGTGGGTCACCTGTCATTATTATATACTTGTGTAGTATATTTGGTTATTGTAGTGTTGGGGTGAGATATTGTGGGTCACCGGTCATTATTATATCCTTGTGTAGTATATTTGGTTATTGTAGTGTCGGGGTGAGATATTGTGGGTCACCTGTCATTATTATATCCTTGTGTATGATATTTGGTTATTGTAGTGTCGGGGTGAGATATTGTGGGTCACCTGTCATTATTATATCCTTGTGTATTATATTTGGTTATTGTAGTGTCGGGGTGAGATATTGTGGGTCACCTGTCATTATTATATACTTGTGTGTTATATCTGGTTATTGTAGTGTCGGGGTGAGATATTGTGGGTCACCTGTCATTATTATATCCTTGTGTAGTATATTTGGTTATTGTAGTGTCGGGGTGAGATATTGTGGGTCACCTGTCATTATTATATCCTTGTGTGTTATATCTGGTTATTGTAGTGTCGGGTGAGATATTGTGGGTCACCTGTCATTATTATATCCTTGTGTGTTATATTTGGTTATTGTAGTGTCGGGGTGAGATATTGTGAGTCACCTGTCATTATTATATCCTTGTGCAATATATTTGGTTATTGTAGTGTCGGGTGAGATATTGTGGGTCACCTGTCATTATTATATCCTTGTGTAGTATATTTGGTTATTGTAGTGTCGGGGTGAGATATTGTGGGTCACCTGTCATTATTATATCCTTGTGTATGATATTTGGTTATTGTAGTGTCGGGGTGAGATATTGTGGGTCACCTGTCATTATTATATACTTGTGTGTTATATCTGGTTATTGTAGTGTCGGGGTGAGATATTGTGGGTCACCTGTCATTATTATATCCTTGTGTAGTATATTTGGTTATTGTAGTGTCGGGTGAGATATTGTGGGTCACCTGTCATTATTATATCCTTGTGTGTGATATTTGGTTATTGTAGTGTCGGGTGAGATATTGTGGGTCACCTGTCATTATTATATCCTTGTGTATTATATTTGGTTATTGTAGTGTCGGGGTGAGATATTGTGGGTCACCTGTCATTATTATATCCTTGTGTAGTATATTTGGTTATTGTAGTGTCGGGTGAGATATTGTGGGTCACCTGTCATTATTATATACTTGTGTGTTATATTTGGTTATTGTAGTGTCGGGGTGAGATATTGTGGGTCACCTGTCATTATTATATCCTTGTGTATTATCTTTGGTTATTGTAGTGTCGGGGTGAGATATTGTGGGTCACCTGTCATTATTATATCCTTGTGTAGTATATTTGGTTATTGTAGTGTCGGGTGAGATATTGTGGGTCACCTGTCATTATTATATACTTGTGTGTTATATTTGGTTATTGTAGTGTCGGGGTGAGATATTGTGGGTCACCTGTCATTATTATATCCTTGTGTAGTATATTTGGTTATTGTAGTGTCGGGTGAGATATTGTGGGTCACCTGTCATTATTATATCCTTGTGTAGTATATTTGGTTATTGTAGTGTCGGGGTGAGATATTGGGGGTCACCTGTCATTATTATATCCTTGTGTATTATATTTGGTTATTGTAGTGTCGGGGTGAGATATTGTGGGTCACCTGTCATTATTATATCCTTGTGTAGTATATTTGGTTATTGTAGTGTCGGGTGAGATATTGTGGGTCACCTGTCATTATTATATCCTTGTGTATTATATTTAGTTATTGTAGAGTCGGGTGAGATATTGTGGGTCACCTGTCATTATTATATCCTTGTGTATTATATTTAGTTATTGTAGAGTCGGGTGAGATATTGTGGGTCACCTGTCATTATTATATCCTTGTGTATGATATTTGGTTATTGTAGTGTCGGGTGAGATATTGTGGGTCACCTGTCATTATTATATCCTTGTGTGTGATATTTGGTTATTGTAGTGTCGGGTGAGATATTGTGGGTCACCTGTCATTATTATATCCTTGTGTATTATATTTGGTTATTGTAGTGTCGGGTGAGATATTGTGGGTCACCTGTCATTATTATATCCTTGTGTATTATATTTGGTTATTGTAGTGTCGGGGTGAGATATTGGGGGTCACCTGTCATTATTATATACTTGTGTGTTATATTTGGTTATTGTAGTGTCGGGTGAGATATTGTGGGTCACCTGTCATTATTATATCCTTGTGTGTTATATTTGGTTATTGTAGTGTCGGGTGAGATATTGTGGGTCACCTGTCATTATTATATACTTGTGTGGTATATTTGGTTATTGTAGTGTCGGGGTGAGATATTGTGGGTCACCGGTCATTATTATATCCTTGTGTAGTATATTTGGTTATTGTAGTGTCGGGTGAGATATTGTGGGTCACCTGTCATTATTATATCCTTGTGTAGTATATTTGGTTATTGTAGTGTCGGGGTGAGATATTGTGGGTCACCTGTCATTATTATATCCTTGTGTGTGATATTTGGTTATTGTAGTGTCGGGTGAGATATTGTGGGTCACCTGTCATTATTATATCCTTGTGTAGTATATTTGGTTATTGTAGTGTCGGGGTGAGATATTGTGGGTCACTGGTCATTATTATATCCTTGTGTATGATATTTGGTTATTGTAGTGTCGGGGTGTGATATTGTGGGTCACCTGTCATTATTATATCCTTGTGTAGTATATTTGGTTATTGTAGTGTCGGGGTGAGATATTGTGGGTCACCTGTCATTATTATATCCTTGTGTAGTATATTTGGTTATTGTAGTGTCGGGGTGAGATATTGTGGGTCACCTGTCATTATTATATCCTTGTGTATTATATTTGGTTATTGTAGTGTCGGGGTGAGATATTGTGGGTCACCGGTCATTATTATATCCTTGTGTATTATATTTGGTTATTGTAGTGTCGGGGTGAGATATTGTGGGTCACCTGTCATTATTATATCCTTGTGTATGATATTTGGTTATTGTAGTGTCGGGGTGAGATATTGTGGGTCACCTGTCATTATTATATCCTTGTGTATTATATTTGGTTATTGTAGTGTCGGGGTGAGATATTGTGGGTCACCTGTCATTATTATATACTTGTGTAGTATATTTGGTTATTGTAGTGTCGGGGTGAGATATTGTGGGTCACCTGTCATTATTATATCCTTGTGTAGTATATTTGGTTATTGTAGTGTCGGGTGAGATATTGTGGGTCACCTGTCATTATTATATACTTGTGTGTTATATTTGGTTATTGTAGTGTCGGGGTGAGATATTGTGGGTCACCTGTCATTATTATATCCTTGTGTAGTATATTTGGTTATTGTAGTGTCGGGTGAGATATTGTGGGTCACCTGTCATTATTATATACTTGTGTGTGATATTTGGTTATTGTAGTGTCGGGTGAGATATTGTGGGTCACCGGTCATTATTATATCCTTGTGTGTTATATTTGGTTATTGTAGTGTCGGGGTGAGATATTGTGGGTCACCTGTCATTATTATATCCTTGTGTAGTATATTTGGTTATTGTAGTGTCGGGGTGAGAGATTGTGGGTCACCTGTCATTATTATATCCTTGTGTATTATATTTGGTTATTGTAGTGTCGGGTGAGATATTGTGGGTCACCTGTCATTATTATATACTTGTGTGTGATATTTGGTTATTGTAGTGTCGGGTGAGATATTGTGGGTCACCTGTCATTATTATATCCTTGTGTATTATATTTGGTTATTGTAGTGTCGGGTGAGATATTGTGGGTCACCTGTCATTATTATATCCTTGTGTAGTATATTTGGTTATTGTAGTGTCGGGTGAGATATTGGGGGTCACCTGTCATTATTATATCCTTGTGTATGATATTTGGTTATTGTAGTGTCGGGGTGAGATATTGTGGGTCACCTGTCATTATTATATCCTTGTGTGTGATATTTGGTTATTGTAGTGTCGGGGTGAGATATTGTGGGTCACCTGTCATTATTATATCCTTGTGTAGTATATTTGGTTATTGTAGTGTTGGGTGAGATATTGTGGGTCACCTGTCATTATTATATCCTTGTGTGTGATATTTGGTTATTGTAGTGTCGGGGTGAGATATTGTGGGTCACCTGTCATTATTATATCCTTGTGTAGTATATTTGGTTATTGTAGTGTCGGGTGAGATATTGTGGGTCACCTGTCATTATTATATCCTTGTGTGTTATATTTGGTTATTGTAGTGTCTGGGTGAGATATTGGGGGTCACCTGTCATTATTATATACTGTAGTATATTTGGTTATTGTAGTGTCGGGGTGAGATATTGTGGGTCACCTGTCATTATTATATCCTTGTGTGTTATATCTGGTTATTGTAGTGTCGGGTGAGATATTGTGGGTCACCTGTCATTATTATATCCTTGTGTGTTATATTTGGTTATTGTAGTGTCGGGGTGAGATATTGTGAGTCACCTGTCATTATTATATCCTTGTGCAATATATTTGGTTATTGTAGTGTCGGGTGAGATATTGTGGGTCACCTGTCATTATTATATCCTTGTGTAGTATATTTGGTTATTGTAGTGTCGGGGTGAGATATTGTGGGTCACCTGTCATTATTATATCCTTGTGTATGATATTTGGTTATTGTAGTGTCGGGGTGAGATATTGTGGGTCACCTGTCATTATTATATACTTGTGTGTTATATCTGGTTATTGTAGTGTCGGGGTGAGATATTGTGGGTCACCTGTCATTATTATATCCTTGTGTAGTATATTTGGTTATTGTAGTGTCGGGTGAGATATTGTGGGTCACCTGTCATTATTATATCCTTGTGTGTGATATTTGGTTATTGTAGTGTCGGGTGAGATATTGTGGGTCACCTGTCATTATTATATCCTTGTGTATTATATTTGGTTATTGTAGTGTCGGGGTGAGATATTGTGGGTCACCTGTCATTATTATATCCTTGTGTAGTATATTTGGTTATTGTAGTGTCGGGTGAGATATTGTGGGTCACCTGTCATTATTATATACTTGTGTGTTATATTTGGTTATTGTAGTGTCGGGGTGAGATATTGTGGGTCACCTGTCATTATTATATCCTTGTGTATTATATTTGGTTATTGTAGTCTGGCGGGTGAGATATTGTGGGTCACCTGTCATTATTATATCCTTGTGTAGTATATTTGGTTATTGTAGTGTCGGGTGAGATATTGTGGGTCACCTGTCATTATTATATACTTGTGTGTTATATTTGGTTATTGTAGTGTCGGGGTGAGATATTGTGGGTCACCTGTCATTATTATATCCTTGTGTAGTATATTTGGTTATTGTAGTGTCGGGTGAGATATTGTGGGTCACCTGTCATTATTATATCCTTGTGTAGTATATTTGGTTATTGTAGTGTCGGGGTGAGATATTGGGGGTCACCTGTCATTATTATATCCTTGTGTATTATATTTGGTTATTGTAGTGTCGGGGTGAGATATTGTGGGTCACCTGTCATTATTATATCCTTGTGTAGTATATTTGGTTATTGTAGTGTCGGGGTGAGATATTGTGGGTCACCTGTCATTATTATATCCTTGTGTAGTATATTTGGTTATTGTAGTGTCGGGGTGAGATATTGTGGGTCACCTGTCATTATTATATCCTTGTGTATTATATTTTGTTATTGTAGTGTCGGGGTGAGATATTGTGGGTCACCTGTCATTATTATATACTTGTGTGTGATATTTGGTTATTGTAGTGTCGGGTGAGATATTGTGGGTCACCTGTCATTATTATATCCTTGTGTATTATATTTAGTTATTGTAGAGTCGGGTGAGATATTGTGGGTCACCTGTCATTATTATATCCTTGTGTATGATATTTGGTTATTGTAGTGTCGGGGTGAGATATTGTGGGTCACCGGTCATTATTATATCCTTGTGTAGTATATTTGGTTATTGTGGTGTCGGGGTGAGATATTGTGGGTCACCTGTCATTATTATATCCTTGTGTAGTATATTTGGTTATTGTAGTGTCGGGGTGAGATATTGTGGGTCACCTGTCATTATTATATACTTGTGTATTATATTTGGTTATTGTAGTGTCGGGTGAGATATTGTGGGTCACCTGTCATTATTATATCCTTGTGTAGTATATATGGTTATTGTAGTGTCGGGTGAGATATTGTGGGTCACCTGTCATTATTATATCCTTGTGTATTATATTTGGTTATTGTAGTGTCGGGTGAGATATTGTGGGTCACCTGTCATTATTATATCCTTGTGTAGTATATTTGGTTATTGTAGTGTCGGGTGAGATATTGTGGGTCACCTGTCATTATTATATCCTTGTGTGTGATATTTGGTTATTGTAGTGTCGGGTGAGATATTGTGGGTCACCTGTCATTATTATATCCTTGTGTATTATATTTGGTTATTGTAGTGTCGGGTGAGATATTGTGGGTCACCTGTCATTATTATATCCTTGTGTAGTACATTTGGTTATTGTAGTGTCGGGGTGAGATATTGTGGGTCACCTGTCATTATTATATCCTTGTGTGTTATATTTGGTTATTGTAGTGTCGGGGTGAGATATTGTGGGTCACCTGTCATTATTATATCCTTGTGTATTATATTTGGTTATTGTAGTGTCGGGGTGTGATATTGTGGGTCACCTGTCATTATTATATCCTTGTGTAGTATATTTGGTTATTGTAGTGTCGGGTGAGATATTGTGGGTCACCTGTCATTATTATATACTTGTGTAGTATATTTGGTTATTGTAGTGTCGGGTGAGATATTGTGGGTCACCTGTCATTATTATATCCTTGTGTAGTATATTTGGTTATTGTAGTGTCGGGGTGAGATATTGTGGGTCACCTGTCATTATTATATCCTTGTGTATTATATTTGGTTATTGTAGTGTCGGGGTGAGATATTGTGGGTCACCTGTCATTATTATATCCTTGTGTAGTATATTTGGTTATTGTAGTGTCGGGGTGAGATATTGTGGGTCACCTGTCATTATTATATACTTGTGTAGTATATTTGGTTATTGTAGTGTCGGGTGAGATATTGTGGGTCACCTGTCATTATTATATCCTTGTGTAGTATATTTGGTTATTGTAGTGTCGGGGTGAGATATTGTGGGTCACCTGTCATTATTATATCCTTGTGTAGTATATTTGGTTATTGTAGTGTCGGGGTGAGATATTGTGGGTCACCTGTCATTATTATATCCTTGTGTAGTATATTTGGTTATTGTAGTGTCGGGGTGAGATATTGTGGGTCACCTGTCATTATTATATCCTTGTGTATTATATTTGGTTATTGTAGTGTCGGGGTGAGATATTGTGGGTCACCTGTCATTATTATATCCTTGTGTAGTATATTTGGTTATTGTAGTGTCGGGGTGAGATATTGTGGGTCACCTGTCATTATTATATACTTGTGTATTATATTTAGTTATTGTAGAGTCGGGTGAGATATTGTGGGTCACCTGTCATTATTATATCCTTGTGTAGTATATTTGGTTATTGTAGTGTCGGGTGAGATATTGTGGGTCACCTGTCATTATTATATCCTTGTGTAGTATATTTGGTTATTGTGGTGTCGGGGTGAGATATTGTGGGTCACCTGTCATTATTATATCCTTGTGTAGTATATTTGGTTATTGTAGTGTCGGGGTGAGATATTGTGGGTCACCTGTCATTATTATATACTTGTGTGTTATATCTGGTTATTGTAGTGTCGGGGTGAGATATTGTGGGTCACCTGTCATTATTATATACTTGTGTGTTATATCTGGTTATTGTAGTGTCGGGGTGAGATATTGTGGGTCACCTGTCATTATTATATACTTGTGTATTATATTTGGTTATTGTAGTGTCGGGTGTGATATTGTGGGTCACCTGTCATTATTATATTCTTGTGTAGTATATTTGGTTATTGTAGTGTTGGGGTGAGATATTGTGGGTCACCGGTCATTATTATATCCTTGTGTAGTATATTTGGTTATTGTAGTGTCGGGGTGAGATATTGTGGGTCACCTGTCATTATTATATCCTTGTGTATGATATTTGGTTATTGTAGTGTCGGGGTGAGATATTGTGGGTCACCTGTCATTATTATATCCTTGTGTATTATATTTGGTTATTGTAGTGTCGGGGTGAGATATTGTGGGTCACCTGTCATTATTATATACTTGTGTGTTATATCTGGTTATTGTAGTGTCGGGGTGAGATATTGTGGGTCACCTGTCATTATTATATCCTTGTGTAGTATATTTGGTTATTGTAGTGTCGGGGTGAGATATTGTGGGTCACCTGTCATTATTATATCCTTGTGTGTTATATCTGGTTATTGTAGTGTCGGGTGAGATATTGTGGGTCACCTGTCATTATTATATCCTTGTGTGTTATATTTGGTTATTGTAGTGTCGGGGTGAGATATTGTGAGTCACCTGTCATTATTATATCCTTGTGCAATATATTTGGTTATTGTAGTGTCGGGTGAGATATTGGGGGTCACCGGTCATTATTATATCCTTGTGTAGTATATTTGGTTATTGTAGTGTCGGGTGAGATATTGTGGGTCACCTGTCATTATTATATCCTTGTGTAGTATATTTGGTTATTGTAGTGTCGGGGTGAGATATTGTGGGTCACCTGTCATTATTATATCCTTGTGTATGATATTTGGTTATTGTAGTGTCGGGGTGAGATATTGTGGGTCACCTGTCATTATTATATACTTGTGTGTTATATCTGGTTATTGTAGTGTCGGGGTGAGATATTGTGGGTCACCTGTCATTATTATATCCTTGTGTAGTATATTTGGTTATTGTAGTGTCGGGTGAGATATTGTGGGTCACCTGTCATTATTATATCCTTGTGTGTGATATTTGGTTATTGTAGTGTCGGGTGAGATATTGTGGGTCACCTGTCATTATTATATCCTTGTGTATTATATTTGGTTATTGTAGTGTCGGGGTGAGATATTGTGGGTCACCTGTCATTATTATATCCTTGTGTAGTATATTTGGTTATTGTAGTGTCGGGTGAGATATTGTGGGTCACCTGTCATTATTATATACTTGTGTGTTATATTTGGTTATTGTAGTGTCGGGGTGAGATATTGTGGGTCACCTGTCATTATTATATCCTTGTGTATTATATTTGGTTATTGTAGTGTCGGGGTGAGATATTGTGGGTCACCTGTCATTATTATATCCTTGTGTAGTATATTTGGTTATTGTAGTGTCGGGTGAGATATTGTGGGTCACCTGTCATTATTATATACTTGTGTGTTATATTTGGTTATTGTAGTGTCGGGGTGAGATATTGTGGGTCACCTGTCATTATTATATCCTTGTGTAGTATATTTGGTTATTGTAGTGTCGGGTGAGATATTGTGGGTCACCTGTCATTATTATATCCTTGTGTAGTATATTTGGTTATTGTAGTGTCGGGGTGAGATATTGGGGGTCACCTGTCATTATTATATCCTTGTGTATTATATTTGGTTATTGTAGTGTCGGGGTGAGATATTGTGGGTCACCTGTCATTATTATATCCTTGTGTAGTATATTTGGTTATTGTAGTGTCGGGTGAGATATTGTGGGTCACCTGTCATTATTATATCCTTGTGTATTATATTTAGTTATTGTAGAGTCGGGTGAGATATTGTGGGTCACCTGTCATTATTATATCCTTGTGTGTGATATTTGGTTATTGTAGTGTCGGGTGAGATATTGTGGGTCACCTGTCATTATTATATCCTTGTGTATTATATTTGGTTATTGTAGTGTCGGGTGAGATATTGTGGGTCACCTGTCATTATTATATCCTTGTGTATTATATTTGGTTATTGTAGTGTCGGGGTGAGATATTGGGGGTCACCTGTCATTATTATATACTTGTGTGTTATATTTGGTTATTGTAGTGTCGGGTGAGATATTGTGGGTCACCTGTCATTATTATATCCTTGTGTGTGATATTTGGTTATTGTAGTGTCGGGTGAGATATTGTGGGTCACCTGTCATTATTATATCCTTGTGTGTGATATTTGGTTATTGTAGTGTCGGGGTGAGATATTGTGGGTCACCTGTGATTATTATATCCTTGTGTGTTATATTTGGTTATTGTAGTGTCGGGGTGAGATATTGTGGGTCACCTGTCATTATTATATCCTTGTGTAGTATATTTGGTTATTGTAGTGTCGGGTGAGATATTGTGGGTCACCTGTCATTATTATATCCTTGTGTATGATATTTGGTTATTGTAGTGTCGGGTGAGATATTGTGGGTCACCTGTCATTATTATATACTTGTGTAGTATATTTGGTTATTGTAGTGTCGGGTGAGATATTGTGGGTCACCTGTCATTATTATATCCTTGTGTAGTATATTTGGTTATTGTAGTGTCGGGGTGAGATATTGTGGGTCACCTGTCATTATTATATACTTGTGTATTATATTTGGTTATTGTAGTGTCGGGTGAGATATTGTGGGTCACCTGTCATTATTATATCCTTGTGTAGTATATTTGGTTATTGTAGTGTCGGGTGAGATATTGTGGGTCACCTGTCATTATTATATCCTTGTGTAGTATATTTGGTTATTGTAGTGTCGGGTGAGATATTGGGGGTCACCTGTCATTATTATATCCTTGTGTATGATATTTGGTTATTGTAGTGTCGGGGTGAGATATTGTGGGTCACCTGTCATTATTATATCCTTGTGTGTGATATTTGGTTATTGTAGTGTCGGGGTGAGATATTGTGGGTCACCTGTCATTATTATATCCTTGTGTAGTATATTTGGTTATTGTAGTGTTGGGTGAGATATTGTGGGTCACCTGTCATTATTATATCCTTGTGTGTGATATTTGGTTATTGTAGTGTCGGGGTGAGATATTGTGGGTCACCTGTCATTATTATATCCTTGTGTAGTATATTTGGTTATTGTAGTGTCGGGGTGAGATATTGTGGGTCACCTGTCATTATTATATACTTGTGTATTATATTTGGTTATTGTAGTGTCGGGTGAGATATTGTGGGTCACCTGTCATTATTATATCCTTGTGTAGTATATTTGGTTATTGTAGTGTTGGGTGAGATATTGTGGGTCACCTGTCATTATTATATCCTTGTGTGTGATATTTGGTTATTGTAGTGTCGGGGTGAGATATTGTGGGTCACCTGTCATTATTATATCCTTGTGTAGTATATTTGGTTATTGTAGTGTCGGGTGAGATATTGTGGGTCACCTGTCATTATTATATCCTTGTGTAGTATATTTGGTTATTGTAGTGTCGGGTGAGATATTGTGGGTCACCTGTCATTATTATATCCTTGTGTAGTATATTTGGTTATTGTAGTGTCGGGTGAGATATTGTGGGTCACCTGTCATTATTATATCCTTGTGTAGTATATTTGGTTATTGTAGTGTCGGGTGAGATATTGGGGGTCACCTGTCATTATTATATCCTTGTGTATGATATTTGGTTATTGTAGTGTCGGGGTGAGATATTGTGGGTCACCTGTCATTATTATATCCTTGTGTGTGATATTTGGTTATTGTAGTGTCGGGGTGAGATATTGTGGGTCACCTGTCATTATTATATCCTTGTGTGTGATATTTAGTTATTGTAGTGTCGGGGTGAGATATTGTGGGTCACCTGTCATTATTATATCCTTGTGTAGTATATTTGGTTATTGTAGTGTCGGGTGAGATATTGTGGGTCACCTGTCATTATTATATCCTTGTGTATGATATTTGGTTATTGTAGTGTCGGGGTGAGATATTGTGGGTCACCGGTCATTATTATATCCTTGTGTAGTATATTTGGTTATTGTGGTGTCGGGGTGAGATATTGTGGGTCACCTGTCATTATTATATCCTTGTGTAGTATATTTGGTTATTGTAGTGTCGGGGTGAGATATTGTGGGTCACCTGTCATTATTATATCCTTGTGTATTATATTTGGTTATTGTAGTGTCGGGGTGAGATATTGTGGGTCACCTGTCATTATTATATCCTTGTGTAGTATATTTGGTTATTGTAGTGTCGGGGTGAGATATTGTGGGTCACCTGTCATTATTATATACTTGTGTAGTATATTTGGTTATTGTAGTGTCGGGTGAGATATTGTGGGTCACCTGTCATTATTATATCCTTGTGTAGTATATTTGGTTATTGTAGTGTCGGGGTGAGATATTGTGGGTCACCTGTCATTATTATATCCTTGTGTAGTATATTTGGTTATTGTAGTGTCGGGGTGAGATATTGTGGGTCACCTGTCATTATTATATCCTTGTGTAGTATATTTGGTTATTGTAGTGTCGGGGTGAGATATTGTGGGTCACCTGTCATTATTATATCCTTGTGTATTATATTTGGTTATTGTAGTGTCGGGGTGAGATATTGTGGGTCACCTGTCATTATTATATCCTTGTGTAGTATATTTGGTTATTGTAGTGTCGGGGTGAGATATTGTGGGTCACCTGTCATTATTATATACTTGTGTATTATATTTAGTTATTGTAGAGTCGGGTGAGATATTGTGGGTCACCTGTCATTATTATATCCTTGTGTAGTATATTTGGTTATTGTAGTGTCGGGGTGAGATATTGTGGGTCACCTGTCATTATTATATCCTTGTGTAGTATATTTGGTTATTGTAGTGTCGGGTGAGATATTGTGGGTCACCTGTCATTATTATATCCTTGTGTATTATATTTAGTTATTGTAGAGTCGGGTGAGATATTGTGGGTCACCTGTCATTATTATATCCTTGTGTGTGATATTTGGTTATTGTAGTGTCGGGGTGAGATATTGTGGGTCACCTGTCATTATTATATCCTTGTGTGTTATATTTGGTTATTGTAGTGTCGGGTGAGATATTGTGGGTCACCTGTCATTATTATATCCTTGTGTAGTATATTTGGTTATTGTGGTGTCGGGGTGAGATATTGTGGGTCACCTGTCATTATTATATCCTTGTGTAGTATATTTGGTTATTGTAGTGTCGGGGTGAGATATTGTGGGTCACCTGTCATTATTATATACTTGTGTGTTATATCTGGTTATTGTAGTGTCGGGGTGAGATATTGTGGGTCACCTGTCATTATTATATACTTGTGTGTTATATCTGGTTATTGTAGTGTCGGGGTGAGATATTGTGGGTCACCTGTCATTATTATATACTTGTGTATTATATTTGGTTATTGTAGTGTCGGGTGTGATATTGTGGGTCACCTGTCATTATTATATTCTTGTGTAGTATATTTGGTTATTGTAGTGTTGGGGTGAGATATTGTGGGTCACCGGTCATTATTATATCCTTGTGTAGTATATTTGGTTATTGTAGTGTCGGGGTGAGATATTGTGGGTCACCTGTCATTATTATATCCTTGTGTATGATATTTGGTTATTGTAGTGTCGGGGTGAGATATTGTGGGTCACCTGTCATTATTATATCCTTGTGTATTATATTTGGTTATTGTAGTGTCGGGGTGAGATATTGTGGGTCACCTGTCATTATTATATACTTGTGTGTTATATCTGGTTATTGTAGTGTCGGGGTGAGATATTGTGGGTCACCTGTCATTATTATATCCTTGTGTAGTATATTTGGTTATTGTAGTGTCGGGGTGAGATATTGTGGGTCACCTGTCATTATTATATCCTTGTGTGTTATATCTGGTTATTGTAGTGTCGGGTGAGATATTGTGGGTCACCTGTCATTATTATATCCTTGTGTGTTATATTTGGTTATTGTAGTGTCGGGGTGAGATATTGTGAGTCACCTGTCATTATTATATCCTTGTGCAATATATTTGGTTATTGTAGTGTCGGGTGAGATATTGTGGGTCACCTGTCATTATTATATCCTTGTGTAGTATATTTGGTTATTGTAGTGTCGGGGTGAGATATTGTGGGTCACCTGTCATTATTATATCCTTGTGTATGATATTTGGTTATTGTAGTGTCGGGGTGAGATATTGTGGGTCACCTGTCATTATTATATACTTGTGTGTTATATCTGGTTATTGTAGTGTCGGGGTGAGATATTGTGGGTCACCTGTCATTATTATATCCTTGTGTAGTATATTTGGTTATTGTAGTGTCGGGTGAGATATTGTGGGTCACCTGTCATTATTATATCCTTGTGTGTGATATTTGGTTATTGTAGTGTCGGGTGAGATATTGTGGGTCACCTGTCATTATTATATCCTTGTGTATTATATTTGGTTATTGTAGTGTCGGGGTGAGATATTGTGGGTCACCTGTCATTATTATATCCTTGTGTAGTATATTTGGTTATTGTAGTGTCGGGTGAGATATTGTGGGTCACCTGTCATTATTATATACTTGTGTGTTATATTTGGTTATTGTAGTGTCGGGGTGAGATATTGTGGGTCACCTGTCATTATTATATCCTTGTGTATTATATTTGGTTATTGTAGTGTCGGGGTGAGATATTGTGGGTCACCTGTCATTATTATATCCTTGTGTAGTATATTTGGTTATTGTAGTGTCGGGTGAGATATTGTGGGTCACCTGTCATTATTATATACTTGTGTGTTATATTTGGTTATTGTAGTGTCGGGGTGAGATATTGTGGGTCACCTGTCATTATTATATCCTTGTGTAGTATATTTGGTTATTGTAGTGTCGGGTGAGATATTGTGGGTCACCTGTCATTATTATATCCTTGTGTAGTATATTTGGTTATTGTAGTGTCGGGGTGAGATATTGGGGGTCACCTGTCATTATTATATCCTTGTGTATTATATTTGGTTATTGTAGTGTCGGGGTGAGATATTGTGGGTCACCTGTCATTATTATATCCTTGTGTAGTATATTTGGTTATTGTAGTGTCGGGTGAGATATTGTGGGTCACCTGTCATTATTATATCCTTGTGTATTATATTTAGTTATTGTAGAGTCGGGTGAGATATTGTGGGTCACCTGTCATTATTATATCCTTGTGTGTGATATTTGGTTATTGTAGTGTCGGGTGAGATATTGTGGGTCACCTGTCATTATTATATCCTTGTGTATTATATTTGGTTATTGTAGTGTCGGGTGAGATATTGTGGGTCACCTGTCATTATTATATCCTTGTGTATTATATTTGGTTATTGTAGTGTCGGGGTGAGATATTGGGGGTCACCTGTCATTATTATATACTTGTGTGTTATATTTGGTTATTGTAGTGTCGGGTGAGATATTGTGGGTCACCTGTCATTATTATATCCTTGTGTGTGATATTTGGTTATTGTAGTGTCGGGTGAGATATTGTGGGTCACCTGTCATTATTATATCCTTGTGTGTGATATTTGGTTATTGTAGTGTCGGGGTGAGATATTGTGGGTCACCTGTGATTATTATATCCTTGTGTGTTATATTTGGTTATTGTAGTGTCGGGGTGAGATATTGTGGGTCACCTGTCATTATTATATCCTTGTGTAGTATATTTGGTTATTGTAGTGTCGGGTGAGATATTGTGGGTCACCTGTCATTATTATATCCTTGTGTATGATATTTGGTTATTGTAGTGTCGGGTGAGATATTGTGGGTCACCTGTCATTATTATATACTTGTGTAGTATATTTGGTTATTGTAGTGTCGGGTGAGATATTGTGGGTCACCTGTCATTATTATATCCTTGTGTAGTATATTTGGTTATTGTAGTGTCGGGGTGAGATATTGTGGGTCACCTGTCATTATTATATACTTGTGTATTATATTTGGTTATTGTAGTGTCGGGTGAGATATTGTGGGTCACCTGTCATTATTATATCCTTGTGTAGTATATTTGGTTATTGTAGTGTCGGGTGAGATATTGTGGGTCACCTGTCATTATTATATCCTTGTGTAGTATATTTGGTTATTGTAGTGTCGGGTGAGATATTGGGGGTCACCTGTCATTATTATATCCTTGTGTATGATATTTGGTTATTGTAGTGTCGGGGTGAGATATTGTGGGTCACCTGTCATTATTATATCCTTGTGTGTGATATTTGGTTATTGTAGTGTCGGGGTGAGATATTGTGGGTCACCTGTCATTATTATATCCTTGTGTAGTATATTTGGTTATTGTAGTGTTGGGTGAGATATTGTGGGTCACCTGTCATTATTATATCCTTGTGTGTGATATTTGGTTATTGTAGTGTCGGGGTGAGATATTGTGGGTCACCTGTCATTATTATATCCTTGTGTAGTATATTTGGTTATTGTAGTGTCGGGGTGAGATATTGTGGGTCACCTGTCATTATTATATACTTGTGTATTATATTTGGTTATTGTAGTGTCGGGTGAGATATTGTGGGTCACCTGTCATTATTATATCCTTGTGTAGTATATTTGGTTATTGTAGTGTTGGGTGAGATATTGTGGGTCACCTGTCATTATTATATCCTTGTGTGTGATATTTGGTTATTGTAGTGTCGGGGTGAGATATTGTGGGTCACCTGTCATTATTATATCCTTGTGTAGTATATTTGGTTATTGTAGTGTCGGGTGAGATATTGTGGGTCACCTGTCATTATTATATCCTTGTGTAGTATATTTGGTTATTGTAGTGTCGGGTGAGATATTGGGGGTCACCTGTCATTATTATATCCTTGTGTATGATATTTGGTTATTGTAGTGTCGGGGTGAGATATTGTGGGTCACCTGTCATTATTATATCCTTGTGTGTGATATTTGGTTATTGTAGTGTCGGGGTGAGATATTGTGGGTCACCTGTCATTATTATATCCTTGTGTGTGATATTTAGTTATTGTAGTGTCGGGGTGAGATATTGTGGGTCACCTGTCATTATTATATCCTTGTGTAGTATATTTGGTTATTGTAGTGTCGGGTGAGATATTGTGGGTCACCTGTCATTATTATATCCTTGTGTATGATATTTGGTTATTGTAGTGTCGGGGTGAGATATTGTGGGTCACCGGTCATTATTATATCCTTGTGTAGTATATTTGGTTATTGTGGTGTCGGGTGAGATATTGTGGGTCACCTGTCATTATTATATCCTTGTGTATGATATTTGGTTATTGTAGTGTCGGGGTGAGATATTGTGGGTCACCGGTCATTATTATATCCTTGTGTAGTATATTTGGTTATTGTGGTGTCGGGGTGAGATATTGTGGGTCACCTGTCATTATTATATCCTTGTGTAGTATATTTGGTTATTGTAGTGTCGGGGTGAGATATTGTGGGTCACCTGTCATTATTATATACTTGTGTATTATATTTGGTTATTGTAGTGTCGGGTGAGATATTGTGGGTCACCTGTCATTATTATATCCTTGTGTAGTATATATGGTTATTGTAGTGTCGGGTGAGATATTGTGGGTCACCTGTCATTATTATATCCTTGTGTATTATATTTGGTTATTGTAGTGTCGGGTGAGATATTGTGGGTCACCTGTCATTATTATATCCTTGTGTAGTATATTTGGTTATTGTAGTGTCGGGTGAGATATTGTGGGTCACCTGTCATTATTATATCCTTGTGTGTGATATTTGGTTATTGTAGTGTCGGGTGAGATATTGTGGGTCACCTGTCATTATTATATCCTTGTGTGTGATATTTGGTTATTGTAGTGTCGGGGTGAGATATTGTGGGTCACCTGTGATTATTATATCCTTGTGTGTTATATTTGGTTATTGTAGTGTCGGGGTGAGATATTGTGGGTCACCTGTCATTATTATATCCTTGTGTAGTATATTTGGTTATTGTAGTGTCGGGTGAGATATTGTGGGTCACCTGTCATTATTATATCCTTGTGTATGATATTTGGTTATTGTAGTGTCGGGTGAGATATTGTGGGTCACCTGTCATTATTATATACTTGTGTAGTATATTTGGTTATTGTAGTGTCGGGTGAGATATTGTGGGTCACCTGTCATTATTATATCCTTGTGTAGTATATTTGGTTATTGTAGTGTCGGGGTGAGATATTGTGGGTCACCTGTCATTATTATATACTTGTGTATTATATTTGGTTATTGTAGTGTCGGGTGAGATATTGTGGGTCACCTGTCATTATTATATCCTTGTGTAGTATATTTGGTTATTGTAGTGTCGGGTGAGATATTGTGGGTCACCTGTCATTATTATATCCTTGTGTAGTATATTTGGTTATTGTAGTGTCGGGTGAGATATTGGGGGTCACCTGTCATTATTATATCCTTGTGTATGATATTTGGTTATTGTAGTGTCGGGGTGAGATATTGTGGGTCACCTGTCATTATTATATCCTTGTGTGTGATATTTGGTTATTGTAGTGTCGGGGTGAGATATTGTGGGTCACCTGTCATTATTATATCCTTGTGTAGTATATTTGGTTATTGTAGTGTCGGGTGAGATATTGTGGGTCACCTGTCATTATTATATCCTTGTGTAGTATATTTGGTTATTGTAGTGTCGGGTGAGATATTGTGGGTCACCTGTCATTATTATATCCTTGTGTAGTATATTTGGTTATTGTAGTGTCGGGTGAGATATTGTGGGTCACCTGTCATTATTATATCCTTGTGTAGTATATTTGGTTATTGTAGTGTCGGGTGAGATATTGGGGGTCACCTGTCATTATTATATCCTTGTGTATGATATTTGGTTATTGTAGTGTCGGGGTGAGATATTGTGGGTCACCTGTCATTATTATATCCTTGTGTGTGATATTTGGTTATTGTAGTGTCGGGGTGAGATATTGTGGGTCACCTGTCATTATTATATCCTTGTGTGTGATATTTAGTTATTGTAGTGTCGGGGTGAGATATTGTGGGTCACCTGTCATTATTATATCCTTGTGTAGTATATTTGGTTATTGTAGTGTCGGGTGAGATATTGTGGGTCACCTGTCATTATTATATCCTTGTGTATGATATTTGGTTATTGTAGTGTCGGGGTGAGATATTGTGGGTCACCGGTCATTATTATATCCTTGTGTAGTATATTTGGTTATTGTGGTGTCGGGTGAGATATTGTGGGTCACCTGTCATTATTATATCCTTGTGTATGATATTTGGTTATTGTAGTGTCGGGGTGAGATATTGTGGGTCACCGGTCATTATTATATCCTTGTGTAGTATATTTGGTTATTGTGGTGTCGGGGTGAGATATTGTGGGTCACCTGTCATTATTATATCCTTGTGTAGTATATTTGGTTATTGTAGTGTCGGGGTGAGATATTGTGGGTCACCTGTCATTATTATATACTTGTGTATTATATTTGGTTATTGTAGTGTCGGGTGAGATATTGTGGGTCACCTGTCATTATTATATCCTTGTGTAGTATATATGGTTATTGTAGTGTCGGGTGAGATATTGTGGGTCACCTGTCATTATTATATCCTTGTGTATTATATTTGGTTATTGTAGTGTCGGGTGAGATATTGTGGGTCACCTGTCATTATTATATCCTTGTGTAGTATATTTGGTTATTGTAGTGTCGGGTGAGATATTGTGGGTCACCTGTCATTATTATATCCTTGTGTGTGATATTTGGTTATTGTAGTGTCGGGTGAGATATTGTGGGTCACCTGTCATTATTATATCCTTGTGTGTGATATTTGGTTATTGTAGTGTCGGGGTGAGATATTGTGGGTCACCTGTGATTATTATATCCTTGTGTGTTATATTTGGTTATTGTAGTGTCGGGGTGAGATATTGTGGGTCACCTGTCATTATTATATCCTTGTGTAGTATATTTGGTTATTGTAGTGTCGGGTGAGATATTGTGGGTCACCTGTCATTATTATATCCTTGTGTATGATATTTGGTTATTGTAGTGTCGGGTGAGATATTGTGGGTCACCTGTCATTATTATATACTTGTGTAGTATATTTGGTTATTGTAGTGTCGGGTGAGATATTGTGGGTCACCTGTCATTATTATATCCTTGTGTAGTATATTTGGTTATTGTAGTGTCGGGGTGAGATATTGTGGGTCACCTGTCATTATTATATACTTGTGTATTATATTTGGTTATTGTAGTGTCGGGTGAGATATTGTGGGTCACCTGTCATTATTATATCCTTGTGTAGTATATTTGGTTATTGTAGTGTCGGGTGAGATATTGTGGGTCACCTGTCATTATTATATCCTTGTGTAGTATATTTGGTTATTGTAGTGTCGGGTGAGATATTGTGGGTCACCTGTCATTATTATATCCTTGTGTAGTATATTTGGTTATTGTAGTGTCGGGTGAGATATTGGGGGTCACCTGTCATTATTATATCCTTGTGTATGATATTTGGTTATTGTAGTGTCGGGGTGAGATATTGTGGGTCACCTGTCATTATTATATCCTTGTGTGTGATATTTGGTTATTGTAGTGTCGGGGTGAGATATTGTGGGTCACCTGTCATTATTATATCCTTGTGTGTGATATTTAGTTATTGTAGTGTCGGGGTGAGATATTGTGGGTCACCTGTCATTATTATATCCTTGTGTAGTATATTTGGTTATTGTAGTGTCGGGTGAGATATTGTGGGTCACCTGTCATTATTATATCCTTGTGTATGATATTTGGTTATTGTAGTGTCGGGGTGAGATATTGTGGGTCACCGGTCATTATTATATCCTTGTGTAGTATATTTGGTTATTGTGGTGTCGGGTGAGATATTGTGGGTCACCTGTCATTATTATATCCTTGTGTATGATATTTGGTTATTGTAGTGTCGGGGTGAGATATTGTGGGTCACCGGTCATTATTATATCCTTGTGTAGTATATTTGGTTATTGTGGTGTCGGGGTGAGATATTGTGGGTCACCTGTCATTATTATATCCTTGTGTAGTATATTTGGTTATTGTAGTGTCGGGGTGAGATATTGTGGGTCACCTGTCATTATTATATACTTGTGTATTATATTTGGTTATTGTAGTGTCGGGTGAGATATTGTGGGTCACCTGTCATTATTATATCCTTGTGTAGTATATATGGTTATTGTAGTGTCGGGTGAGATATTGTGGGTCACCTGTCATTATTATATCCTTGTGTATTATATTTGGTTATTGTAGTGTCGGGTGAGATATTGTGGGTCACCTGTCATTATTATATCCTTGTGTAGTATATTTGGTTATTGTAGTGTCGGGTGAGATATTGTGGGTCACCTGTCATTATTATATCCTTGTGTGTGATATTTGGTTATTGTAGTGTCGGGTGAGATATTGTGGGTCACCTGTCATTATTATATCCTTGTGTGTGATATTTGGTTATTGTAGTGTCGGGGTGAGATATTGTGGGTCACCTGTGATTATTATATCCTTGTGTGTTATATTTGGTTATTGTAGTGTCGGGGTGAGATATTGTGGGTCACCTGTCATTATTATATCCTTGTGTAGTATATTTGGTTATTGTAGTGTCGGGTGAGATATTGTGGGTCACCTGTCATTATTATATCCTTGTGTATGATATTTGGTTATTGTAGTGTCGGGTGAGATATTGTGGGTCACCTGTCATTATTATATACTTGTGTAGTATATTTGGTTATTGTAGTGTCGGGTGAGATATTGTGGGTCACCTGTCATTATTATATCCTTGTGTAGTATATTTGGTTATTGTAGTGTCGGGGTGAGATATTGTGGGTCACCTGTCATTATTATATACTTGTGTATTATATTTGGTTATTGTAGTGTCGGGTGAGATATTGTGGGTCACCTGTCATTATTATATCCTTGTGTAGTATATTTGGTTATTGTAGTGTCGGGTGAGATATTGTGGGTCACCTGTCATTATTATATCCTTGTGTAGTATATTTGGTTATTGTAGTGTCGGGTGAGATATTGGGGGTCACCTGTCATTATTATATCCTTGTGTATGATATTTGGTTATTGTAGTGTCGGGGTGAGATATTGTGGGTCACCTGTCATTATTATATCCTTGTGTGTGATATTTGGTTATTGTAGTGTCGGGGTGAGATATTGTGGGTCACCTGTCATTATTATATCCTTGTGTAGTATATTTGGTTATTGTAGTGTCGGGTGAGATATTGTGGGTCACCTGTCATTATTATATCCTTGTGTAGTATATTTGGTTATTGTAGTGTCGGGTGAGATATTGTGGGTCACCTGTCATTATTATATCCTTGTGTAGTATATTTGGTTATTGTAGTGTCGGGTGAGATATTGTGGGTCACCTGTCATTATTATATCCTTGTGTAGTATATTTGGTTATTGTAGTGTCGGGTGAGATATTGGGGGTCACCTGTCATTATTATATCCTTGTGTATGATATTTGGTTATTGTAGTGTCGGGGTGAGATATTGTGGGTCACCTGTCATTATTATATCCTTGTGTGTGATATTTGGTTATTGTAGTGTCGGGGTGAGATATTGTGGGTCACCTGTCATTATTATATCCTTGTGTGTGATATTTAGTTATTGTAGTGTCGGGGTGAGATATTGTGGGTCACCTGTCATTATTATATCCTTGTGTAGTATATTTGGTTATTGTAGTGTCGGGTGAGATATTGTGGGTCACCTGTCATTATTATATCCTTGTGTATGATATTTGGTTATTGTAGTGTCGGGGTGAGATATTGTGGGTCACCGGTCATTATTATATCCTTGTGTAGTATATTTGGTTATTGTGGTGTCGGGGTGAGATATTGTGGGTCACCTGTCATTATTATATCCTTGTGTAGTATATTTGGTTATTGTAGTGTCGGGGTGAGATATTGTGGGTCACCTGTCATTATTATATCCTTGTGTATTATATTTGGTTATTGTAGTGTCGGGGTGAGATATTGTGGGTCACCTGTCATTATTATATCCTTGTGTAGTATATTTGGTTATTGTAGTGTCGGGGTGAGATATTGTGGGTCACCTGTCATTATTATATACTTGTGTAGTATATTTGGTTATTGTAGTGTCGGGTGAGATATTGTGGGTCACCTGTCATTATTATATCCTTGTGTAGTATATTTGGTTATTGTAGTGTCGGGGTGAGATATTGTGGGTCACCTGTCATTATTATATCCTTGTGTAGTATATTTGGTTATTGTAGTGTCGGGGTGAGATATTGTGGGTCACCTGTCATTATTATATCCTTGTGTAGTATATTTGGTTATTGTAGTGTCGGGGTGAGATATTGTGGGTCACCTGTCATTATTATATCCTTGTGTATTATATTTGGTTATTGTAGTGTCGGGGTGAGATATTGTGGGTCACCTGTCATTATTATATCCTTGTGTAGTATATTTGGTTATTGTAGTGTCGGGGTGAGATATTGTGGGTCACCTGTCATTATTATATACTTGTGTATTATATTTAGTTATTGTAGAGTCGGGTGAGATATTGTGGGTCACCTGTCATTATTATATCCTTGTGTAGTATATTTGGTTATTGTAGTGTCGGGGTGAGATATTGTGGGTCACCTGTCATTATTATATCCTTGTGTAGTATATTTGGTTATTGTAGTGTCGGGTGAGATATTGTGGGTCACCTGTCATTATTATATCCTTGTGTATTATATTTAGTTATTGTAGAGTCGGGTGAGATATTGTGGGTCACCTGTCATTATTATATCCTTGTGTGTGATATTTGGTTATTGTAGTGTCGGGGTGAGATATTGTGGGTCACCTGTCATTATTATATCCTTGTGTATTATATTTGGTTATTGTAGTGTCGGGGTGAGATATTGTGGGTCACCTGTCATTATTATATCCTTGTGTATTATATTTGGTTATTGTAGTGTCGGGGTGAGATATTGTGGGTCACCTGTCATTATTATATCCTTGTGTGTTATATTTGGTTATTGTAGTGTCGGGTGAGATATTGTGGGTCACCTGTCATTATTATATCCTTGTGTAGTATATTTGGTTATTGTGGTGTCGGGGTGAGATATTGTGGGTCACCTGTCATTATTATATCCTTGTGTAGTATATTTGGTTATTGTAGTGTCGGGGTGAGATATTGTGGGTCACCTGTCATTATTATATACTTGTGTGTTATATCTGGTTATTGTAGTGTCGGGGTGAGATATTGTGGGTCACCTGTCATTATTATATACTTGTGTGTTATATCTGGTTATTGTAGTGTCGGGGTGAGATATTGTGGGTCACCTGTCATTATTATATACTTGTGTATTATATTTGGTTATTGTAGTGTCGGGTGTGATATTGTGGGTCACCTGTCATTATTATATTCTTGTGTAGTATATTTGGTTATTGTAGTGTTGGGGTGAGATATTGTGGGTCACCGGTCATTATTATATCCTTGTGTAGTATATTTGGTTATTGTAGTGTCGGGGTGAGATATTGTGGGTCACCTGTCATTATTATATCCTTGTGTATGATATTTGGTTATTGTAGTGTCGGGGTGAGATATTGTGGGTCACCTGTCATTATTATATCCTTGTGTATTATATTTGGTTATTGTAGTGTCGGGGTGAGATATTGTGGGTCACCTGTCATTATTATATACTTGTGTGTTATATCTGGTTATTGTAGTGTCGGGGTGAGATATTGTGGGTCACCTGTCATTATTATATCCTTGTGTAGTATATTTGGTTATTGTAGTGTCGGGGTGAGATATTGTGGGTCACCTGTCATTATTATATCCTTGTGTGTTATATCTGGTTATTGTAGTGTCGGGTGAGATATTGTGGGTCACCTGTCATTATTATATCCTTGTGTGTTATATTTGGTTATTGTAGTGTCGGGGTGAGATATTGTGAGTCACCTGTCATTATTATATCCTTGTGCAATATATTTGGTTATTGTAGTGTCGGGTGAGATATTGTGGGTCACCTGTCATTATTATATCCTTGTGTAGTATATTTGGTTATTGTAGTGTCGGGGTGAGATATTGTGGGTCACCTGTCATTATTATATCCTTGTGTATGATATTTGGTTATTGTAGTGTCGGGGTGAGATATTGTGGGTCACCTGTCATTATTATATACTTGTGTGTTATATCTGGTTATTGTAGTGTCGGGGTGAGATATTGTGGGTCACCTGTCATTATTATATCCTTGTGTAGTATATTTGGTTATTGTAGTGTCGGGTGAGATATTGTGGGTCACCTGTCATTATTATATCCTTGTGTGTGATATTTGGTTATTGTAGTGTCGGGTGAGATATTGTGGGTCACCTGTCATTATTATATCCTTGTGTATTATATTTGGTTATTGTAGTGTCGGGGTGAGATATTGTGGGTCACCTGTCATTATTATATCCTTGTGTAGTATATTTGGTTATTGTAGTGTCGGGTGAGATATTGTGGGTCACCTGTCATTATTATATACTTGTGTGTTATATTTGGTTATTGTAGTGTCGGGGTGAGATATTGTGGGTCACCTGTCATTATTATATCCTTGTGTATTATATTTGGTTATTGTAGTGTCGGGGTGAGATATTGTGGGTCACCTGTCATTATTATATCCTTGTGTAGTATATTTGGTTATTGTAGTGTCGGGTGAGATATTGTGGGTCACCTGTCATTATTATATACTTGTGTGTTATATTTGGTTATTGTAGTGTCGGGGTGAGATATTGTGGGTCACCTGTCATTATTATATCCTTGTGTAGTATATTTGGTTATTGTAGTGTCGGGTGAGATATTGTGGGTCACCTGTCATTATTATATCCTTGTGTAGTATATTTGGTTATTGTAGTGTCGGGGTGAGATATTGGGGGTCACCTGTCATTATTATATCCTTGTGTATTATATTTGGTTATTGTAGTGTCGGGGTGAGATATTGTGGGTCACCTGTCATTATTATATCCTTGTGTAGTATATTTGGTTATTGTAGTGTCGGGTGAGATATTGTGGGTCACCTGTCATTATTATATCCTTGTGTATTATATTTAGTTATTGTAGAGTCGGGTGAGATATTGTGGGTCACCTGTCATTATTATATCCTTGTGTGTGATATTTGGTTATTGTAGTGTCGGGTGAGATATTGTGGGTCACCTGTCATTATTATATCCTTGTGTATTATATTTGGTTATTGTAGTGTCGGGTGAGATATTGTGGGTCACCTGTCATTATTATATCCTTGTGTATTATATTTGGTTATTGTAGTGTCGGGGTGAGATATTGGGGGTCACCTGTCATTATTATATACTTGTGTGTTATATTTGGTTATTGTAGTGTCGGGTGAGATATTGTGGGTCACCTGTCATTATTATATCCTTGTGTGTGATATTTGGTTATTGTAGTGTCGGGTGAGATATTGTGGGTCACCTGTCATTATTATATCCTTGTGTGTGATATTTGGTTATTGTAGTGTCGGGGTGAGATATTGTGGGTCACCTGTGATTATTATATCCTTGTGTGTTATATTTGGTTATTGTAGTGTCGGGGTGAGATATTGTGGGTCACCTGTCATTATTATATCCTTGTGTAGTATATTTGGTTATTGTAGTGTCGGGTGAGATATTGTGGGTCACCTGTCATTATTATATCCTTGTGTATGATATTTGGTTATTGTAGTGTCGGGTGAGATATTGTGGGTCACCTGTCATTATTATATACTTGTGTAGTATATTTGGTTATTGTAGTGTCGGGTGAGATATTGTGGGTCACCTGTCATTATTATATCCTTGTGTAGTATATTTGGTTATTGTAGTGTCGGGGTGAGATATTGTGGGTCACCTGTCATTATTATATACTTGTGTATTATATTTGGTTATTGTAGTGTCGGGTGAGATATTGTGGGTCACCTGTCATTATTATATCCTTGTGTAGTATATTTGGTTATTGTAGTGTCGGGTGAGATATTGTGGGTCACCTGTCATTATTATATCCTTGTGTAGTATATTTGGTTATTGTAGTGTCGGGTGAGATATTGGGGGTCACCTGTCATTATTATATCCTTGTGTATGATATTTGGTTATTGTAGTGTCGGGGTGAGATATTGTGGGTCACCTGTCATTATTATATCCTTGTGTGTGATATTTGGTTATTGTAGTGTCGGGGTGAGATATTGTGGGTCACCTGTCATTATTATATCCTTGTGTAGTATATTTGGTTATTGTAGTGTTGGGTGAGATATTGTGGGTCACCTGTCATTATTATATCCTTGTGTGTGATATTTGGTTATTGTAGTGTCGGGGTGAGATATTGTGGGTCACCTGTCATTATTATATCCTTGTGTAGTATATTTGGTTATTGTAGTGTCGGGGTGAGATATTGTGGGTCACCTGTCATTATTATATACTTGTGTATTATATTTGGTTATTGTAGTGTCGGGTGAGATATTGTGGGTCACCTGTCATTATTATATCCTTGTGTAGTATATTTGGTTATTGTAGTGTTGGGTGAGATATTGTGGGTCACCTGTCATTATTATATCCTTGTGTGTGATATTTGGTTATTGTAGTGTCGGGGTGAGATATTGTGGGTCACCTGTCATTATTATATCCTTGTGTAGTATATTTGGTTATTGTAGTGTCGGGTGAGATATTGTGGGTCACCTGTCATTATTATATCCTTGTGTAGTATATTTGGTTATTGTAGTGTCGGGTGAGATATTGGGGGTCACCTGTCATTATTATATCCTTGTGTATGATATTTGGTTATTGTAGTGTCGGGGTGAGATATTGTGGGTCACCTGTCATTATTATATCCTTGTGTGTGATATTTGGTTATTGTAGTGTCGGGGTGAGATATTGTGGGTCACCTGTCATTATTATATCCTTGTGTGTGATATTTAGTTATTGTAGTGTCGGGGTGAGATATTGTGGGTCACCTGTCATTATTATATCCTTGTGTAGTATATTTGGTTATTGTAGTGTCGGGTGAGATATTGTGGGTCACCTGTCATTATTATATCCTTGTGTATGATATTTGGTTATTGTAGTGTCGGGGTGAGATATTGTGGGTCACCGGTCATTATTATATCCTTGTGTAGTATATTTGGTTATTGTGGTGTCGGGTGAGATATTGTGGGTCACCTGTCATTATTATATCCTTGTGTATGATATTTGGTTATTGTAGTGTCGGGGTGAGATATTGTGGGTCACCGGTCATTATTATATCCTTGTGTAGTATATTTGGTTATTGTGGTGTCGGGGTGAGATATTGTGGGTCACCTGTCATTATTATATCCTTGTGTAGTATATTTGGTTATTGTAGTGTCGGGGTGAGATATTGTGGGTCACCTGTCATTATTATATACTTGTGTATTATATTTGGTTATTGTAGTGTCGGGTGAGATATTGTGGGTCACCTGTCATTATTATATCCTTGTGTAGTATATATGGTTATTGTAGTGTCGGGTGAGATATTGTGGGTCACCTGTCATTATTATATCCTTGTGTATTATATTTGGTTATTGTAGTGTCGGGTGAGATATTGTGGGTCACCTGTCATTATTATATCCTTGTGTAGTATATTTGGTTATTGTAGTGTCGGGTGAGATATTGTGGGTCACCTGTCATTATTATATCCTTGTGTGTGATATTTGGTTATTGTAGTGTCGGGTGAGATATTGTGGGTCACCTGTCATTATTATATCCTTGTGTGTGATATTTGGTTATTGTAGTGTCGGGGTGAGATATTGTGGGTCACCTGTGATTATTATATCCTTGTGTGTTATATTTGGTTATTGTAGTGTCGGGGTGAGATATTGTGGGTCACCTGTCATTATTATATCCTTGTGTAGTATATTTGGTTATTGTAGTGTCGGGTGAGATATTGTGGGTCACCTGTCATTATTATATCCTTGTGTATGATATTTGGTTATTGTAGTGTCGGGTGAGATATTGTGGGTCACCTGTCATTATTATATACTTGTGTAGTATATTTGGTTATTGTAGTGTCGGGTGAGATATTGTGGGTCACCTGTCATTATTATATCCTTGTGTAGTATATTTGGTTATTGTAGTGTCGGGGTGAGATATTGTGGGTCACCTGTCATTATTATATACTTGTGTATTATATTTGGTTATTGTAGTGTCGGGTGAGATATTGTGGGTCACCTGTCATTATTATATCCTTGTGTAGTATATTTGGTTATTGTAGTGTCGGGTGAGATATTGTGGGTCACCTGTCATTATTATATCCTTGTGTAGTATATTTGGTTATTGTAGTGTCGGGTGAGATATTGGGGGTCACCTGTCATTATTATATCCTTGTGTATGATATTTGGTTATTGTAGTGTCGGGGTGAGATATTGTGGGTCACCTGTCATTATTATATCCTTGTGTGTGATATTTGGTTATTGTAGTGTCGGGGTGAGATATTGTGGGTCACCTGTCATTATTATATCCTTGTGTAGTATATTTGGTTATTGTAGTGTTGGGTGAGATATTGTGGGTCACCTGTCATTATTATATCCTTGTGTGTGATATTTGGTTATTGTAGTGTCGGGGTGAGATATTGTGGGTCACCTGTCATTATTATATCCTTGTGTAGTATATTTGGTTATTGTAGTGTCGGGGTGAGATATTGTGGGTCACCTGTCATTATTATATACTTGTGTATTATATTTGGTTATTGTAGTGTCGGGTGAGATATTGTGGGTCACCTGTCATTATTATATCCTTGTGTAGTATATTTGGTTATTGTAGTGTTGGGTGAGATATTGTGGGTCACCTGTCATTATTATATCCTTGTGTGTGATATTTGGTTATTGTAGTGTCGGGGTGAGATATTGTGGGTCACCTGTCATTATTATATCCTTGTGTAGTATATTTGGTTATTGTAGTGTCGGGTGAGATATTGTGGGTCACCTGTCATTATTATATCCTTGTGTAGTATATTTGGTTATTGTAGTGTCGGGTGAGATATTGGGGGTCACCTGTCATTATTATATCCTTGTGTATGATATTTGGTTATTGTAGTGTCGGGGTGAGATATTGTGGGTCACCTGTCATTATTATATCCTTGTGTGTGATATTTGGTTATTGTAGTGTCGGGGTGAGATATTGTGGGTCACCTGTCATTATTATATCCTTGTGTGTGATATTTAGTTATTGTAGTGTCGGGGTGAGATATTGTGGGTCACCTGTCATTATTATATCCTTGTGTAGTATATTTGGTTATTGTAGTGTCGGGTGAGATATTGTGGGTCACCTGTCATTATTATATCCTTGTGTATGATATTTGGTTATTGTAGTGTCGGGGTGAGATATTGTGGGTCACCGGTCATTATTATATCCTTGTGTAGTATATTTGGTTATTGTGGTGTCGGGTGAGATATTGTGGGTCACCTGTCATTATTATATCCTTGTGTATGATATTTGGTTATTGTAGTGTCGGGGTGAGATATTGTGGGTCACCGGTCATTATTATATCCTTGTGTAGTATATTTGGTTATTGTGGTGTCGGGGTGAGATATTGTGGGTCACCTGTCATTATTATATCCTTGTGTAGTATATTTGGTTATTGTAGTGTCGGGGTGAGATATTGTGGGTCACCTGTCATTATTATATACTTGTGTATTATATTTGGTTATTGTAGTGTCGGGTGAGATATTGTGGGTCACCTGTCATTATTATATCCTTGTGTAGTATATATGGTTATTGTAGTGTCGGGTGAGATATTGTGGGTCACCTGTCATTATTATATCCTTGTGTATTATATTTGGTTATTGTAGTGTCGGGTGAGATATTGTGGGTCACCTGTCATTATTATATCCTTGTGTAGTATATTTGGTTATTGTAGTGTCGGGTGAGATATTGTGGGTCACCTGTCATTATTATATCCTTGTGTGTGATATTTGGTTATTGTAGTGTCGGGTGAGATATTGTGGGTCACCTGTCATTATTATATCCTTGTGTATTATATTTGGTTATTGTAGTGTCGGGTGAGATATTGTGGGTCACCTGTCATTATTATATCCTTGTGTAGTACATTTGGTTATTGTAGTGTCGGGGTGAGATATTGTGGGTCACCTGTCATTATTATATCCTTGTGTGTTATATTTGGTTATTGTAGTGTCGGGGTGAGATATTGTGGGTCACCTGTCATTATTATATCCTTGTGTATTATATTTGGTTATTGTAGTGTCGGGGTGTGATATTGTGGGTCACCTGTCATTATTATATCCTTGTGTAGTATATTTGGTTATTGTAGTGTCGGGTGAGATATTGTGGGTCACCTGTCATTATTATATACTTGTGTAGTATATTTGGTTATTGTAGTGTCGGGTGAGATATTGTGGGTCACCTGTCATTATTATATCCTTGTGTAGTATATTTGGTTATTGTAGTGTCGGGTGAGATATTGTGGGTCACCTGTCATTATTATATCCTTGTGTAGTATATTTGGTTATTGTAGTGTCGGGGTGAGATATTGTGGGTCACCTGTCATTATTATATCCTTGTGTATTATATTTGGTTATTGTAGTGTCGGGGTGAGATATTGTGGGTCACCTGTCATTATTATATCCTTGTGTAGTATATTTGGTTATTGTAGTGTCGGGGTGAGATATTGTGGGTCACCTGTCATTATTATATACTTGTGTAGTATATTTGGTTATTGTAGTGTCGGGTGAGATATTGTGGGTCACCTGTCATTATTATATCCTTGTGTAGTATATTTGGTTATTGTAGTGTCGGGGTGAGATATTGTGGGTCACCTGTCATTATTATATCCTTGTGTAGTATATTTGGTTATTGTAGTGTCGGGGTGAGATATTGTGGGTCACCTGTCATTATTATATCCTTGTGTAGTATATTTGGTTATTGTAGTGTCGGGGTGAGATATTGTGGGTCACCTGTCATTATTATATCCTTGTGTATTATATTTGGTTATTGTAGTGTCGGGGTGAGATATTGTGGGTCACCTGTCATTATTATATCCTTGTGTAGTATATTTGGTTATTGTAGTGTCGGGGTGAGATATTGTGGGTCACCTGTCATTATTATATCCTTGTGTAGTATATTTGGTTATTGTAGTGTCGGGTGAGATATTGTGGGTCACCTGTCATTATTATATACTTGTGTAGTATATTTGGTTATTGTAGTGTCGGGGTGAGATATTGTGGGTCACCTGTCATTATTATATCCTTGTGTAGTATATTTGGTTATTGTAGTGTCGGGGTGAGATATTGTGGGTCACCTGTCATTATTATATACTTGTGTATTATATTTAGTTATTGTAGAGTCGGGTGAGATATTGTGGGTCACCTGTCATTATTATATCCTTGTGTAGTATATTTGGTTATTGTAGTGTCGGGGTGAGATATTGTGGGTCACCTGTCATTATTATATCCTTGTGTAGTATATTTGGTTATTGTAGTGTCGGGTGAGATATTGTGGGTCACCTGTCATTATTATATCCTTGTGTATTATATTTAGTTATTGTAGAGTCGGGTGAGATATTGTGGGTCACCTGTCATTATTATATCCTTGTGTGTGATATTTGGTTATTGTAGTGTCGGGGTGAGATATTGTGGGTCACCTGTCATTATTATATCCTTGTGTGTTATATTTGGTTATTGTAGTGTCGGGTGAGATATTGTGGGTCACCTGTCATTATTATATCCTTGTGTAGTATATTTGGTTATTGTGGTGTCGGGGTGAGATATTGTGGGTCACCTGTCATTATTATATCCTTGTGTAGTATATTTGGTTATTGTAGTGTCGGGGTGAGATATTGTGGGTCACCTGTCATTATTATATACTTGTGTGTTATATCTGGTTATTGTAGTGTCGGGGTGAGATATTGTGGGTCACCTGTCATTATTATATACTTGTGTGTTATATCTGGTTATTGTAGTGTCGGGGTGAGATATTGTGGGTCACCTGTCATTATTATATACTTGTGTATTATATTTGGTTATTGTAGTGTCGGGTGTGATATTGTGGGTCACCTGTCATTATTATATTCTTGTGTAGTATATTTGGTTATTGTAGTGTTGGGGTGAGATATTGTGGGTCACCGGTCATTATTATATCCTTGTGTAGTATATTTGGTTATTGTAGTGTCGGGGTGAGATATTGTGGGTCACCTGTCATTATTATATCCTTGTGTATGATATTTGGTTATTGTAGTGTCGGGGTGAGATATTGTGGGTCACCTGTCATTATTATATCCTTGTGTATTATATTTGGTTATTGTAGTGTCGGGGTGAGATATTGTGGGTCACCTGTCATTATTATATACTTGTGTGTTATATCTGGTTATTGTAGTGTCGGGGTGAGATATTGTGGGTCACCTGTCATTATTATATCCTTGTGTAGTATATTTGGTTATTGTAGTGTCGGGGTGAGATATTGTGGGTCACCTGTCATTATTATATCCTTGTGTGTTATATCTGGTTATTGTAGTGTCGGGTGAGATATTGTGGGTCACCTGTCATTATTATATCCTTGTGTGTTATATTTGGTTATTGTAGTGTCGGGGTGAGATATTGTGAGTCACCTGTCATTATTATATCCTTGTGCAATATATTTGGTTATTGTAGTGTCGGGTGAGATATTGTGGGTCACCTGTCATTATTATATCCTTGTGTAGTATATTTGGTTATTGTAGTGTCGGGGTGAGATATTGTGGGTCACCTGTCATTATTATATCCTTGTGTATGATATTTGGTTATTGTAGTGTCGGGGTGAGATATTGTGGGTCACCTGTCATTATTATATACTTGTGTGTTATATCTGGTTATTGTAGTGTCGGGGTGAGATATTGTGGGTCACCTGTCATTATTATATCCTTGTGTAGTATATTTGGTTATTGTAGTGTCGGGTGAGATATTGTGGGTCACCTGTCATTATTATATCCTTGTGTGTGATATTTGGTTATTGTAGTGTCGGGTGAGATATTGTGGGTCACCTGTCATTATTATATCCTTGTGTATTATATTTGGTTATTGTAGTGTCGGGGTGAGATATTGTGGGTCACCTGTCATTATTATATCCTTGTGTAGTATATTTGGTTATTGTAGTGTCGGGTGAGATATTGTGGGTCACCTGTCATTATTATATACTTGTGTGTTATATTTGGTTATTGTAGTGTCGGGGTGAGATATTGTGGGTCACCTGTCATTATTATATCCTTGTGTATTATATTTGGTTATTGTAGTGTCGGGGTGAGATATTGTGGGTCACCTGTCATTATTATATCCTTGTGTAGTATATTTGGTTATTGTAGTGTCGGGTGAGATATTGTGGGTCACCTGTCATTATTATATACTTGTGTGTTATATTTGGTTATTGTAGTGTCGGGGTGAGATATTGTGGGTCACCTGTCATTATTATATCCTTGTGTAGTATATTTGGTTATTGTAGTGTCGGGTGAGATATTGTGGGTCACCTGTCATTATTATATCCTTGTGTAGTATATTTGGTTATTGTAGTGTCGGGGTGAGATATTGGGGGTCACCTGTCATTATTATATCCTTGTGTATTATATTTGGTTATTGTAGTGTCGGGGTGAGATATTGTGGGTCACCTGTCATTATTATATCCTTGTGTAGTATATTTGGTTATTGTAGTGTCGGGTGAGATATTGTGGGTCACCTGTCATTATTATATCCTTGTGTATTATATTTAGTTATTGTAGAGTCGGGTGAGATATTGTGGGTCACCTGTCATTATTATATCCTTGTGTGTGATATTTGGTTATTGTAGTGTCGGGTGAGATATTGTGGGTCACCTGTCATTATTATATCCTTGTGTATTATATTTGGTTATTGTAGTGTCGGGTGAGATATTGTGGGTCACCTGTCATTATTATATCCTTGTGTATTATATTTGGTTATTGTAGTGTCGGGGTGAGATATTGGGGGTCACCTGTCATTATTATATACTTGTGTGTTATATTTGGTTATTGTAGTGTCGGGTGAGATATTGTGGGTCACCTGTCATTATTATATCCTTGTGTGTGATATTTGGTTATTGTAGTGTCGGGTGAGATATTGTGGGTCACCTGTCATTATTATATCCTTGTGTGTGATATTTGGTTATTGTAGTGTCGGGGTGAGATATTGTGGGTCACCTGTGATTATTATATCCTTGTGTGTTATATTTGGTTATTGTAGTGTCGGGGTGAGATATTGTGGGTCACCTGTCATTATTATATCCTTGTGTAGTATATTTGGTTATTGTAGTGTCGGGTGAGATATTGTGGGTCACCTGTCATTATTATATCCTTGTGTATGATATTTGGTTATTGTAGTGTCGGGTGAGATATTGTGGGTCACCTGTCATTATTATATACTTGTGTAGTATATTTGGTTATTGTAGTGTCGGGTGAGATATTGTGGGTCACCTGTCATTATTATATCCTTGTGTAGTATATTTGGTTATTGTAGTGTCGGGGTGAGATATTGTGGGTCACCTGTCATTATTATATACTTGTGTATTATATTTGGTTATTGTAGTGTCGGGTGAGATATTGTGGGTCACCTGTCATTATTATATCCTTGTGTAGTATATTTGGTTATTGTAGTGTCGGGTGAGATATTGTGGGTCACCTGTCATTATTATATCCTTGTGTAGTATATTTGGTTATTGTAGTGTCGGGTGAGATATTGGGGGTCACCTGTCATTATTATATCCTTGTGTATGATATTTGGTTATTGTAGTGTCGGGGTGAGATATTGTGGGTCACCTGTCATTATTATATCCTTGTGTGTGATATTTGGTTATTGTAGTGTCGGGGTGAGATATTGTGGGTCACCTGTCATTATTATATCCTTGTGTAGTATATTTGGTTATTGTAGTGTTGGGTGAGATATTGTGGGTCACCTGTCATTATTATATCCTTGTGTGTGATATTTGGTTATTGTAGTGTCGGGGTGAGATATTGTGGGTCACCTGTCATTATTATATCCTTGTGTAGTATATTTGGTTATTGTAGTGTCGGGGTGAGATATTGTGGGTCACCTGTCATTATTATATACTTGTGTATTATATTTGGTTATTGTAGTGTCGGGTGAGATATTGTGGGTCACCTGTCATTATTATATCCTTGTGTAGTATATTTGGTTATTGTAGTGTTGGGTGAGATATTGTGGGTCACCTGTCATTATTATATCCTTGTGTGTGATATTTGGTTATTGTAGTGTCGGGGTGAGATATTGTGGGTCACCTGTCATTATTATATCCTTGTGTAGTATATTTGGTTATTGTAGTGTCGGGTGAGATATTGTGGGTCACCTGTCATTATTATATCCTTGTGTAGTATATTTGGTTATTGTAGTGTCGGGTGAGATATTGGGGGTCACCTGTCATTATTATATCCTTGTGTAGTATATTTGGTTATTGTAGTGTCGGGGTGAGATATTGGGGGTCACCTGTCATTATTATATCCTTGTGTAGTATATTTGGTTATTGTAGTGTCGGGTGAGATATTGTGGGTCACCTGTCATTATTATATCCTTGTGTAGTATATTTGGTTATTGTAGTGTCGGGTGAGATATTGGGGGTCACCTGTCATTATTATATCCTTGTGTATTATATTTGGTTATTGTAGTGTCGGGTGAGATATTGTGGGTCACCTGTCATTATTATATCCTTGTGTATTATATTTGGTTATTGTAGTGTCGGGGTGAGATATTGTGGGTCACCTGTCATTATTATATCCTTGTGTGTGATATTTGGTTATTGTAGTGTCGGGGTGAGATATTGTGGGTCACCTGTCATTATTATATCCTTGTGTGTGATATTTAGTTATTGTAGTGTCGGGGTGAGATATTGTGGGTCACCTGTCATTATTATATCCTTGTGTAGTATATTTGGTTATTGTAGTGTCGGGTGAGATATTGTGGGTCACCTGTCATTATTATATCCTTGTGTATGATATTTGGTTATTGTAGTGTCGGGGTGAGATATTGTGGGTCACCGGTCATTATTATATCCTTGTGTAGTATATTTGGTTATTGTAGTGTCGGGGTGAGATATTGTGGGTCACCTGTCATTATTATATCCTTGTGTATTATATTTGGTTATTGTAGTGTCGGGGTGAGATATTGGGGGTCACCTGTCATTATTATATCCTTGTGTATGATATTTGGTTATTGTAGTGTCGGGGTGAGATATTGTGGGTCACCGGTCATTATTATATCCTTGTGTAGTATATTTGGTTATTGTGGTGTCGGGGTGAGATATTGTGGGTCACCTGTCATTATTATATCCTTGTGTAGTATATTTGGTTATTGTAGTGTCGGGGTGAGATATTGTGGGTCACCTGTCATTATTATATACTTGTGTATTATATTTGGTTATTGTAGTGTCGGGTGAGATATTGTGGGTCACCTGTCATTATTATATCCTTGTGTAGTATATATGGTTATTGTAGTGTCGGGTGAGATATTGTGGGTCACCTGTCATTATTATATCCTTGTGTATTATATTTGGTTATTGTAGTGTCGGGTGAGATATTGTGGGTCACCTGTCATTATTATATCCTTGTGTAGTATATTTGGTTATTGTAGTGTCGGGTGAGATATTGTGGGTCACCTGTCATTATTATATCCTTGTGTGTGATATTTGGTTATTGTAGTGTCGGGTGAGATATTGTGGGTCACCTGTCATTATTATATCCTTGTGTATTATATTTGGTTATTGTAGTGTCGGGTGAGATATTGTGGGTCACCTGTCATTATTATATCCTTGTGTAGTACATTTGGTTATTGTAGTGTCGGGGTGAGATATTGTGGGTCACCTGTCATTATTATATCCTTGTGTGTTATATTTGGTTATTGTAGTGTCGGGGTGAGATATTGTGGGTCACCTGTCATTATTATATCCTTGTGTATTATATTTGGTTATTGTAGTGTCGGGGTGTGATATTGTGGGTCACCTGTCATTATTATATCCTTGTGTAGTATATTTGGTTATTGTAGTGTCGGGTGAGATATTGTGGGTCACCTGTCATTATTATATACTTGTGTAGTATATTTGGTTATTGTAGTGTCGGGTGAGATATTGTGGGTCACCTGTCATTATTATATCCTTGTGTAGTATATTTGGTTATTGTAGTGTCGGGGTGAGATATTGTGGGTCACCTGTCATTATTATATCCTTGTGTATTATATTTGGTTATTGTAGTGTCGGGGTGAGATATTGTGGGTCACCTGTCATTATTATATCCTTGTGTAGTATATTTGGTTATTGTAGTGTCGGGGTGAGATATTGTGGGTCACCTGTCATTATTATATCCTTGTGTAGTATATTTGGTTATTGTAGTGTCGGGTGAGATATTGTGGGTCACCTGTCATTATTATATCCTTGTGTAGTATATTTGGTTATTGTAGTGTCGGGGTGAGATATTGTAGGTCACCTGTCATTATTATATACTTGTGCAGTATATTTGGTTATTGTAGTGTCGGGTGAGATATTGTGGGTCACCTGTCATTATTATATCCTTGTGTAGTATATTTGGTTATTGTAGTGTCGGGGTGAGATATTGTGGGTCACCTGTCATTATTATATCCTTGTGTAGTATATTTGGTTATTGTAGTGTCGGGGTGAGATATTGTGGGTCACCTGTCATTATTATATCCTTGTGTAGTATATTTGGTTATTGTAGTGTCGGGGTGAGATATTGTGGGTCACCTGTCATTATTATATCCTTGTGTATTATATTTGGTTATTGTAGTGTCGGGGTGAGATATTGTGGGTCACCTGTCATTATTATATCCTTGTGTAGTATATTTGGTTATTGTAGTGTCGGGGTGAGATATTGTGGGTCACCTGTCATTATTATATACTTGTGTATTATATTTAGTTATTGTAGAGTCGGGTGAGATATTGTGGGTCACCTGTCATTATTATATCCTTGTGTAGTATATTTGGTTATTGTAGTGTCGGGGTGAGATATTGTGGGTCACCTGTCATTATTATATCCTTGTGTAGTATATTTGGTTATTGTAGTGTCGGGTGAGATATTGTGGGTCACCTGTCATTATTATATCCTTGTGTATTATATTTAGTTATTGTAGAGTCGGGTGAGATATTGTGGGTCACCTGTCATTATTATATCCTTGTGTGTGATATTTGGTTATTGTAGTGTCGGGGTGAGATATTGTGGGTCACCTGTCATTATTATATCCTTGTGTGTTATATTTGGTTATTGTAGTGTCGGGTGAGATATTGTGGGTCACCTGTCATTATTATATCCTTGTGTAGTATATTTGGTTATTGTGGTGTCGGGGTGAGATATTGTGGGTCACCTGTCATTATTATATCCTTGTGTAGTATATTTGGTTATTGTAGTGTCGGGGTGAGATATTGTGGGTCACCTGTCATTATTATATACTTGTGTGTTATATCTGGTTATTGTAGTGTCGGGGTGAGATATTGTGGGTCACCTGTCATTATTATATACTTGTGTGTTATATCTGGTTATTGTAGTGTCGGGGTGAGATATTGTGGGTCACCTGTCATTATTATATACTTGTGTATTATATTTGGTTATTGTAGTGTCGGGTGTGATATTGTGGGTCACCTGTCATTATTATATTCTTGTGTAGTATATTTGGTTATTGTAGTGTTGGGGTGAGATATTGTGGGTCACCGGTCATTATTATATCCTTGTGTAGTATATTTGGTTATTGTAGTGTCGGGGTGAGATATTGTGGGTCACCTGTCATTATTATATCCTTGTGTATGATATTTGGTTATTGTAGTGTCGGGGTGAGATATTGTGGGTCACCTGTCATTATTATATCCTTGTGTATTATATTTGGTTATTGTAGTGTCGGGGTGAGATATTGTGGGTCACCTGTCATTATTATATCCTTGTGTAGTATATTTGGTTATTGTAGTGTCGGGGTGAGATATTGTGGGTCACCTGTCATTATTATATCCTTGTGTATGATATTTGGTTATTGTAGTGTCGGGGTGAGATATTGTGGGTCACCTGTCATTATTATATACTTGTGTGTTATATCTGGTTATTGTAGTGTCGGGGTGAGATATTGTGGGTCACCTGTCATTATTATATCCTTGTGTAGTATATTTGGTTATTGTAGTGTCGGGTGAGATATTGTGGGTCACCTGTCATTATTATATCCTTGTGTGTGATATTTGGTTATTGTAGTGTCGGGTGAGATATTGTGGGTCACCTGTCATTATTATATCCTTGTGTATTATATTTGGTTATTGTAGTGTCGGGGTGAGATATTGTGGGTCACCTGTCATTATTATATCCTTGTGTAGTATATTTGGTTATTGTAGTGTCGGGTGAGATATTGTGGGTCACCTGTCATTATTATATACTTGTGTGTTATATTTGGTTATTGTAGTGTCGGGGTGAGATATTGTGGGTCACCTGTCATTATTATATCCTTGTGTATTATATTTGGTTATTGTAGTGTCGGGGTGAGATATTGTGGGTCACCTGTCATTATTATATCCTTGTGTAGTATATTTGGTTATTGTAGTGTCGGGTGAGATATTGTGGGTCACCTGTCATTATTATATACTTGTGTGTTATATTTGGTTATTGTAGTGTCGGGGTGAGATATTGTGGGTCACCTGTCATTATTATATCCTTGTGTAGTATATTTGGTTATTGTAGTGTCGGGTGAGATATTGTGGGTCACCTGTCATTATTATATCCTTGTGTAGTATATTTGGTTATTGTAGTGTCGGGGTGAGATATTGGGGGTCACCTGTCATTATTATATCCTTGTGTAGTATATTTGGTTATTGTAGTGTCGGGTGAGATATTGTGGGTCACCTGTCATTATTATATACTTGTGTGTTATATTTGGTTATTGTAGTGTCGGGGTGAGATATTGTGGGTCACCTGTCATTATTATATCCTTGTGTATTATATTTGGTTATTGTAGTGTCGGGGTGAGATATTGTGGGTCACCTGTCATTATTATATCCTTGTGTAGTATATTTGGTTATTGTAGTGTCGGGTGAGATATTGTGGGTCACCTGTCATTATTATATACTTGTGTGTTATATTTGGTTATTGTAGTGTCGGGGTGAGATATTGTGGGTCACCTGTCATTATTATATCCTTGTGTAGTATATTTGGTTATTGTAGTGTCGGGTGAGATATTGTGGGTCACCTGTCATTTTTATATCCTTGTGTAGTATATTTGGTTATTGTAGTGTCGGGGTGAGATATTGGGGGTCACCTGTCATTATTATATCCTTGTGTATTATATTTGGTTATTGTAGTGTCGGGGTGAGATATTGTGGGTCACCTGTCATTATTATATCCTTGTGTAGTATATTTGGTTATTGTAGTGTCGGGTGAGATATTGTGGGTCACCTGTCATTATTATATCCTTGTGTATTATATTTAGTTATTGTAGAGTCGGGTGAGATATTGTGGGTCACCTGTCATTATTATATCCTTGTGTGTGATATTTGGTTATTGTAGTGTCGGGTGAGATATTGTGGGTCACCTGTCATTATTATATCCTTGTGTATTATATTTGGTTATTGTAGTGTCGGGTGAGATATTGTGGGTCACCTGTCATTATTATATCCTTGTGTATTATATTTGGTTATTGTAGTGTCGGGGTGAGATATTGGGGGTCACCTGTCATTATTATATACTTGTGTGTTATATTTGGTTATTGTAGTGTCGGGTGAGATATTGTGGGTCACCTGTCATTATTATATCCTTGTGTGTGATATTTGGTTATTGTAGTGTCGGGTGAGATATTGTGGGTCACCTGTCATTATTATATCCTTGTGTGTGATATTTGGTTATTGTAGTGTCGGGGTGAGATATTGTGGGTCACCTGTGATTATTATATCCTTGTGTGTTATATTTGGTTATTGTAGTGTCGGGGTGAGATATTGTGGGTCACCTGTCATTATTATATCCTTGTGTAGTATATTTGGTTATTGTAGTGTCGGGTGAGATATTGTGGGTCACCTGTCATTATTATATCCTTGTGTATGATATTTGGTTATTGTAGTGTCGGGTGAGATATTGTGGGTCACCTGTCATTATTATATACTTGTGTAGTATATTTGGTTATTGTAGTGTCGGGTGAGATATTGTGGGTCACCTGTCATTATTATATCCTTGTGTATTATATTTGGTTATTGTAGTGTCGGGGTGAGATATTGGGGGTCACCTGTCATTATTATATCCTTGTGTGTGATATTTGGTTATTGTAGTGTCGGGTGAGATATTGTGGGTCACCTGTCATTATTATATACTTGTGTGTTATATTTGGTTATTGTAGTGTCGGGTGAGATATTGTGGGTCACCTGTCATTATTATATCCTTGTGTGTGATATTTGGTTATTGTAGTGTCGGGTGAGATATTGTGGGTCACCTGTCATTATTATATCCTTGTGTGTGATATTTGGTTATTGTAGTGTCGGGTGAGATATTGTGGGTCACCTGTCATTATTATATCCTTGTGTGTGATATTTGGTTATTGTAGTGTCGGGGTGAGATATTGGGGGTCACCTGTCATTATTATATACTTGTGTGTTATATTTGGTTATTGTAGTGTCGGGTGAGATATTGTGGGTCACCTGTCATTATTATATCCTTGTGTGTGATATTTGGTTATTGTAGTGTCGGGTGAGATATTGTGGGTCACCTGTCATTATTATATCCTTGTGTAGTATATTTGGTTATTGTAGTGTCGGGTGAGATATTGTGGGTCACCTGTCATTATTATATCCTTGTGTATTATATTTAGTTATTGTAGAGTCGGGTGAGATATTGTGGGTCACCTGTCATTATTATATCCTTGTGTGTGATATTTGGTTATTGTAGTGTCGGGTGAGATATTGTGGGTCACCTGTCATTATTATATCCTTGTGTATTATATTTGGTTATTGTAGTGTCGGGTGAGATATTGTGGGTCACCTGTCATTATTATATCCTTGTGTATTATATTTGGTTATTGTAGTGTCGGGGTGAGATATTGGGGGTCACCTGTCATTATTATATACTTGTGTGTTATATTTGGTTATTGTAGTGTCGGGTGAGATATTGTGGGTCACCTGTCATTATTATATCCTTGTGTGTGATATTTGGTTATTGTAGTGTCGGGTGAGATATTGTGGGTCACCTGTCATTATTATATCCTTGTGTGTGATATTTGGTTATTGTAGTGTCGGGGTGAGATATTGTGGGTCACCTGTGATTATTATATCCTTGTGTGTTATATTTGGTTATTGTAGTGTCGGGGTGAGATATTGTGGGTCACCTGTCATTATTATATCCTTGTGTAGTATATTTGGTTATTGTAGTGTCGGGTGAGATATTGTGGGTCACCTGTCATTATTATATCCTTGTGTATGATATTTGGTTATTGTAGTGTCGGGTGAGATATTGTGGGTCACCTGTCATTATTATATACTTGTGTAGTATATTTGGTTATTGTAGTGTCGGGTGAGATATTGTGGGTCACCTGTCATTATTATATCCTTGTGTAGTATATTTGGTTATTGTAGTGTCGGGGTGAGATATTGTGGGTCACCTGTCATTATTATATACTTGTGTAGTATATTTGGTTATTGTAGTGTCGGGTGAGATATTGGGGGTCACCTGTCATTATTATATCCTTGTGTATGATATTTGGTTATTGTAGTGTCGGGGTGAGATATTGTGGGTCACCTGTCATTATTATATCCTTGTGTGTGATATTTGGTTATTGTAGTGTCGGGGTGAGATATTGTGGGTCACCTGTCATTATTATATCCTTGTGTAGTATATTTGGTTATTGTAGTGTTGGGTGAGATATTGTGGGTCACCTGTCATTATTATATCCTTGTGTGTGATATTTGGTTATTGTAGTGTCGGGGTGAGATATTGTGGGTCACCTGTCATTATTATATCCTTGTGTAGTATATTTGGTTATTGTAGTGTCGGGGTGAGATATTGTGGGTCACCTGTCATTATTATATACTTGTGTATTATATTTGGTTATTGTAGTGTCGGGTGAGATATTGTGGGTCACCTGTCATTATTATATCCTTGTGTAGTATATTTGGTTATTGTAGTGTTGGGTGAGATATTGTGGGTCACCTGTCATTATTATATCCTTGTGTGTGATATTTGGTTATTGTAGTGTCGGGGTGAGATATTGTGGGTCACCTGTCATTATTATATCCTTGTGTAGTATATTTGGTTATTGTAGTGTCGGGTGAGATATTGTGGGTCACCTGTCATTATTATATCCTTGTGTGTGATATTTAGTTATTGTAGTGTCGGGGTGAGATATTGTGGGTCACCTGTCATTATTATATCCTTGTGTAGTATATTTGGTTATTGTAGTGTCGGGTGAGATATTGTGGGTCACCTGTCATTATTATATCCTTGTGTATGATATTTGGTTATTGTAGTGTCGGGGTGAGATATTGTGGGTCACCGGTCATTATTATATCCTTGTGTAGTATATTTGGTTATTGTGGTGTCGGGTGAGATATTGTGGGTCACCTGTCATTATTATATCCTTGTGTATGATATTTGGTTATTGTAGTGTCGGGGTGAGATATTGTGGGTCACCGGTCATTATTATATCCTTGTGTAGTATATTTGGTTATTGTGGTGTCGGGGTGAGATATTGTGGGTCACCTGTCATTATTATATCCTTGTGTAGTATATTTGGTTATTGTAGTGTCGGGGTGAGATATTGTGGGTCACCTGTCATTATTATATACTTGTGTATTATATTTGGTTATTGTAGTGTCGGGTGAGATATTGTGGGTCACCTGTCATTATTATATCCTTGTGTAGTATATATGGTTATTGTAGTGTCGGGTGAGATATTGTGGGTCACCTGTCATTATTATATCCTTGTGTATTATATTTGGTTATTGTAGTGTCGGGTGAGATATTGTGGGTCACCTGTCATTATTATATCCTTGTGTAGTATATTTGGTTATTGTAGTGTCGGGTGAGATATTGTGGGTCACCTGTCATTATTATATCCTTGTGTGTGATATTTGGTTATTGTAGTGTCGGGTGAGATATTGTGGGTCACCTGTCATTATTATATCCTTGTGTATTATATTTGGTTATTGTAGTGTCGGGTGAGATATTGTGGGTCACCTGTCATTATTATATCCTTGTGTAGTACATTTGGTTATTGTAGTGTCGGGGTGAGATATTGTGGGTCACCTGTCATTATTATATCCTTGTGTGTTATATTTGGTTATTGTAGTGTCGGGGTGAGATATTGTGGGTCACCTGTCATTATTATATCCTTGTGTATTATATTTGGTTATTGTAGTGTCGGGGTGTGATATTGTGGGTCACCTGTCATTATTATATCCTTGTGTAGTATATTTGGTTATTGTAGTGTCGGGTGAGATATTGTGGGTCACCTGTCATTATTATATACTTGTGTAGTATATTTGGTTATTGTAGTGTCGGGTGAGATATTGTGGGTCACCTGTCATTATTATATCCTTGTGTAGTATATTTGGTTATTGTAGTGTCGGGGTGAGATATTGTGGGTCACCTGTCATTATTATATCCTTGTGTATTATATTTGGTTATTGTAGTGTCGGGGTGAGATATTGTGGGTCACCTGTCATTATTATATCCTTGTGTAGTATATTTGGTTATTGTAGTGTCGGGGTGAGATATTGTGGGTCACCTGTCATTATTATATACTTGTGTATTATATTTAGTTATTGTAGAGTCGGGTGAGATATTGTGGGTCACCTGTCATTATTATATCCTTGTGTAGTATATTTGGTTATTGTAGTGTCGGGGTGAGATATTGTGGGTCACCTGTCATTATTATATCCTTGTGTAGTATATTTGGTTATTGTAGTGTCGGGTGAGATATTGTGGGTCACCTGTCATTATTATATCCTTGTGTATTATATTTAGTTATTGTAGAGTCGGGTGAGATATTGTGGGTCACCTGTCATTATTATATCCTTGTGTGTGATATTTGGTTATTGTAGTGTCGGGGTGAGATATTGTGGGTCACCTGTCATTATTATATCCTTGTGTGTTATATTTGGTTATTGTAGTGTCGGGTGAGATATTGTGGGTCACCTGTCATTATTATATCCTTGTGTAGTATATTTGGTTATTGTGGTGTCGGGGTGAGATATTGTGGGTCACCTGTCATTATTATATCCTTGTGTAGTATATTTGGTTATTGTAGTGTCGGGGTGAGATATTGTGGGTCACCTGTCATTATTATATACTTGTGTGTTATATCTGGTTATTGTAGTGTCGGGGTGAGATATTGTGGGTCACCTGTCATTATTATATACTTGTGTGTTATATCTGGTTATTGTAGTGTCGGGGTGAGATATTGTGGGTCACCTGTCATTATTATATACTTGTGTATTATATTTGGTTATTGTAGTGTCGGGTGTGATATTGTGGGTCACCTGTCATTATTATATTCTTGTGTAGTATATTTGGTTATTGTAGTGTTGGGGTGAGATATTGTGGGTCACCGGTCATTATTATATCCTTGTGTAGTATATTTGGTTATTGTAGTGTCGGGGTGAGATATTGTGGGTCACCTGTCATTATTATATACTTGTGTGTTATATCTGGTTATTGTAGTGTCGGGGTGAGATATTGTGGGTCACCTGTCATTATTATATCCTTGTGTAGTATATTTGGTTATTGTCGTGTCGGGGTGAGATATTGTGGGTCACCTGTCATTATTATATCCTTGTGTGTTATATCTGGTTATTGTAGTGTCGGGTGAGATATTGTGGGTCACCTGTCATTATTATATCCTTGTGTGTTATATTTGGTTATTGTAGTGTCGGGGTGAGATATTGTGAGTCACCTGTCATTATTATATCCTTGTGCAATATATTTGGTTATTGTAGTGTCGGGTGAGATATTGTGGGTCACCTGTCATTATTATATCCTTGTGTAGTATATTTGGTTATTGTAGTGTCGGGGTGAGATATTGTGGGTCACCTGTCATTATTATATCCTTGTGTATGATATTTGGTTATTGTAGTGTCGGGGTGAGATATTGTGGGTCACCTGTCATTATTATATACTTGTGTGTTATATCTGGTTATTGTAGTGTCGGGGTGAGATATTGTGGGTCACCTGTCATTATTATATCCTTGTGTAGTATATTTTTTTATTGTAGTGTCGGGTGAGATATTGTGGGTCACCTGTCATTATTATATCCTTGTGTGTGATATTTGGTTATTGTAGTGTCGGGTGAGATATTGTGGGTCACCTGTCATTATTATATCCTTGTGTATTATATTTGGTTATTGTAGTGTCGGGGTGAGATATTGTGGGTCACCTGTCATTATTATATCCTTGTGTAGTATATTTGGTTATTGTAGTGTCGGGTGAGATATTGTGGGTCACCTGTCATTATTATATACTTGTGTGTTATATTTGGTTATTGTAGTGTCGGGGTGAGATATTGTGGGTCACCTGTCATTATTATATCCTTGTGTATTATATTTGGTTATTGTAGTGTCGGGGTGAGATATTGTGGGTCACCTGTCATTATTATATCCTTGTGTAGTATATTTGGTTATTGTAGTGTCGGGTGAGATATTGTGGGTCACCTGTCATTATTATATACTTGTGTGTTATATTTGGTTATTGTAGTGTCGGGGTGAGATATTGTGGGTCACCTGTCATTATTATATCCTTGTGTAGTATATTTGGTTATTGTAGTGTCGGGTGAGATATTGTGGGTCACCTGTCATTATTATATCCTTGTGTAGTATATTTGGTTATTGTAGTGTCGGGGTGAGATATTGGGGGTCACCTGTCATTATTATATCCTTGTGTATTATATTTGGTTATTGTAGTGTCGGGGTGAGATATTGTGGGTCACCTGTCATTATTATATCCTTGTGTAGTATATTTGGTTATTGTAGTGTCGGGTGAGATATTGTGGGTCACCTGTCATTATTATATCCTTGTGTATTATATTTAGTTATTGTAGAGTCGGGTGAGATATTGTGGGTCACCTGTCATTATTATATCCTTGTGTGTGATATTTGGTTATTGTAGTGTCGGGTGAGATATTGTGGGTCACCTGTCATTATTATATCCTTGTGTATTATATTTGGTTATTGTAGTGTCGGGTGAGATATTGTGGGTCACCTGTCATTATTATATCCTTGTGTATTATATTTGGTTATTGTAGTGTCGGGGTGAGATATTGGGGGTCACCTGTCATTATTATATACTTGTGTGTTATATTTGGTTATTGTAGTGTCGGGTGAGATATTGTGGGTCACCTGTCATTATTATATCCTTGTGTGTGATATTTGGTTATTGTAGTGTCGGGTGAGATATTGTGGGTCACCTGTCATTATTATATCCTTGTGTGTGATATTTGGTTATTGTAGTGTCGGGGTGAGATATTGTGGGTCACCTGTGATTATTATATCCTTGTGTGTTATATTTGGTTATTGTAGTGTCGGGGTGAGATATTGTGGGTCACCTGTCATTATTATATCCTTGTGTAGTATATTTGGTTATTGTAGTGTCGGGTGAGATATTGTGGGTCACCTGTCATTATTATATCCTTGTGTATGATATTTGGTTATTGTAGTGTCGGGTGAGATATTGTGGGTCACCTGTCATTATTATATACTTGTGTAGTATATTTGGTTATTGTAGTGTCGGGTGAGATATTGTGGGTCACCTGTCATTATTATATCCTTGTGTATTATATTTGGTTATTGTAGTGTCGGGGTGAGATATTGGGGGTCACCTGTCATTATTATATCCTTGTGTGTGATATTTGGTTATTGTAGTGTCGGGTGAGATATTGTGGGTCACCTGTCATTATTATATACTTGTGTGTTATATTTGGTTATTGTAGTGTCGGGTGAGATATTGTGGGTCACCTGTCATTATTATATCCTTGTGTGTGATATTTGGTTATTGTAGTGTCGGGTGAGATATTGTGGGTCACCTGTCATTATTATATCCTTGTGTGTGATATTTGGTTATTGTAGTGTCGGGTGAGATATTGTGGGTCACCTGTCATTATTATATCCTTGTGTGTGATATTTGGTTATTGTAGTGTCGGGGTGAGATATTGTGGGTCACCTGTCATTATTATATCCTTGTGCAGTATATTTGGTTATTGTAGAGTCGGGGTGAGATATTGGGGGTCACCTGTCATTATTATATCCTTGGGTATGATATTTGGTTATTGTAGTGTCGGGTGAGATATTGTGGGTCACCTGTCATTATTATATCCTTGTGTATTATATTTGGTTATTGTAGTGTCGGGTGAGATATTGTGGGTCACCTGTCATTATTATATCCTTGTGTGTTATATTTGGTTATTGTAGTGTCGGGGTGAGATATTGTGGGTCACCGGTCATTATTATATCCTTGTGTAGTATATTTGGTTATTGTAGTGTCGGGGTGAGATATTGTGGGTCACCGGTCATTATTATATCCTTGTGTATTATATTTGGTTATTGTGGTGTCGGGGTGAGATATTGTGGGTCACCTGTCATTATTATATCCTTGTGTATGATACTTGGTTATTGTAGTGTCGGGGTGAGATATTGTGGGTCACCTGTCATTATTATATCCTTGTGTGTTATATTTGGTTATTGTAGTGTCGGGGTGAGATATTGTGGGTCACCTGTCATTATTATATCCTTGTGTAGTATATTTGGTTATTGTAGTGTCGGGGTGAGATATTGTGGGTCACCGGTCATTATTATATCCTTGTGTAGTATATTTGGTTATTGTAGTGTCGGGGTGAGATATTGGGGGTCACCTGTCATTATTATATACTTGTGTTTGATATTTGGTTATTGTAGTGTCGGGGTGAGATATTGTGGGTCACCTGTCATTATTATATACTTGTGTGTTATATTTGGTTATTGTAGTGTCGGGGTGAGATATTGTGGGTCACCTGTCATTATTATATCCTTGTGTGTGATATTTGGTTATTGTAGAGTCGGGTGAGATATTGGGGGTCACCTGTCATTATTATATCCTTGTGTAGTATATTTGGTTATTGTAGTGTCGGGGTGAGATATTGGGGGTCACCTGTCATTATTATATACTTGTGTAGTATATTTGGTTATTGTAGTGTCGGGGTGAGATATTGTGGGTCACCTGTCATTATTATATCCTTGTGTGTTATATTTGGTTATTGTGGTGTCGGGGTGAGATATTGTGGGTCACCTGTCATTATTATATCCTTGTGTAGTATATTTGGTTATTGTAGTGTCGGGGTGAGATATTGTGGGTCACCGGTCATTATTATATCCTTGTGTATGATATTTGGTTATTGTAGTGTCGGGGTGAGATATTGTGGGTCACCTGTCATTATTATATCCTTGTGTATTATATTTGGTTATTGTAGTGTCGGGGTGAGATATTGTGGGTCACCTGTCATTATTATATCCTTGTGTATTATATTTGGTTATTGTAGTGTCGGGTGAGATATTGTGGGTCACCTGTCATTATTATATCCTTGTGTGTTATATTTGGTTATTGTAGTGTCGGGTGAGATATTGTGGGTCACCTGTCATTATTATATACTTGTGTGTGATATTTGGTTATTGTAGTGTCGGGGTGAGATATTGTGGGTCACCTGTCATTATTATATCCTTGTGTGTGATATTTGGTTATTGTGGTGTCGGGGTGAGATATTGTGGGTCACCTGTCATTATTATATACTTGTGTGTTATATTTGGTTATTGTAGTGTCGGGTGAGATATTGTGGGTCACCTGTCATTATTATATCCTTGTGTAGTATATTTGGTTATTGTGGTGTCGGGGTGAGATATTGGGGGTCACCTGTCATTATTATATACTTGTGTATGATATTTGGTTATTGTAGTGTCGGGGTGAGATATTGGGGGTCACCTGTCATTATTATATACTTGTGTATTATATTTGGTTATTGTAGTGTCGGGGTGAGATATTGTGGGTCACCTGTCATTATTATATCCTTGTGTATTATATTTGGTTATTGTAGTGTTGGGGTGAGATATTGTGGGTCACCTGTCATTATTATATCCTTGTGTAGTATATTTGGTTATTGTAGTGTCGGGTGAGATATTGTGGGTCACCTGTCATTATTATATACTTGTGTATTATATTTGGTTATTGTAGTGTCGGGGTGAGATATTGTGGGTCACCTGTCATTATTATATCCTTGTGTAGTATATTTGGTTATTGTAGTGTCGGGGTGAGATATTGTGGGTCACCTGTCATTATTATATCCTTGTGTATTATATTTGGTTATTGTAGTGTCGGGTGAGATATTGTGGGTCACCTGTCATTATTATATCCTTGTGTATTATATTTGGTTATTGTAGTGTCGGGGTGAGATATTGTGGGTCACCTGTCATTATTATATCCTTGTGTATTATATTTGGTTATTGTAGTGTCGGGGTGAGATATTGTGGGTCACCTGTCATTATTATATCCTTGTGTATGATATTTGGTTATTGTAGTGTCGGGGTGAGATATTGTGGGTCACCTGTCATTATTATATCCTTGTGTGTTATATTTGGTTATTGTAGTGTCGGGTGAGATATTGTGGGTCACCTGTCATTATTATATCCTTGTGTATTATATTTGGTTATTGTAGTGTCGGGTGAGATATTGGGGGTCACCTGTCATTATTATATCCTTGTGTAGTATATTTGGTTATTGTAGTGTCGGGTGAGATATTGTGGGTCACCTGTCATTATTATATCCTTGTGTGTTATATTTGGTTATTGTAGTGTCGGGTGAGATATTGTGGGTCACCTGTCATTATTATATACTTGTGTATTATATTTGGTTATTGTAGAGTCGGGTGAGATATTGTGGGTCACCTGTCATTATTATATACTTGTGTAGTATATTTGGTTATTGTAGTGTCGGGGTGAGATATTGTGGGTCACCTGTCATTATTATATCCTTGTGTATTATATTTGGTTATTGTAGTGTCGGGTGAGATATTGGGGGTCACCTGTCATTATTATATCCTTGTGTAGTATATTTGGTTATTGTAGTGTCGGGGTGAGATATTGTGGGTCACCTGTCATTATTATATCCTTGTGCAGTATATTTGGTTATTGTAGTGTCGGGGTGAGATATTGGGGGTCACCTGTCATTATTATATACTTGTGTGTGATATTTGGTTATTGTAGTGTCGGGGTGAGATATTGTGGGTCACCTGTCATTATTATATCCTTGTGTATTATATTTGGTTATTGTAGTGTCGGGGTGAGATATTGTGGGTCACCTGTCATTATTATATCCTTGTGCAGTATATTTGGTTATTGTAGTGTCGGGGTGAGATATTGGGGGTCACCTGTCATTATTATATACTTGTGTGTGATATTTGGTTATTGTAGTGTCGGGGTGAGATATTGTGGGTCACCTGTCATTATTATATCCTTGTGTGTGATATTTGGTTATTGTAGTGTCGGGGTGAGATATTGTGGGTCACCTGTCATTATTATATCCTTGTGTAGTATATTTGGTTATTGTAGTGTCGGGGTGAGATATTGTGGGTCACCGGTCATTATTATATCCTTGTGTATTATATTTGGTTATTGTAGTGTCGGGTGAGATATTGGGGGTCACCTGTCATTATTATATCCTTGTGTATTATATTTGGTTATTGTAGTGTCGGGGTGAGATATTGTGGGTCACCTGTCATTATTATATCCTTGTGTATTATATTTGGTTATTGTAGTGTCGGGTGAGATATTGGGGGTCACCTGTCATTATTATATCCTTGTGTAGTATATTTGGTTATTGTAGTGTCGGGGTGAGATATTGTGGGTCACCTGTCATTATTATATCCTTGTGTGTTATATTTGGTTATTGTAGTGTCGGGGTGAGATATTGTGGGTCACCTGTCATTATTATATCCTTGTGTATTATATTTGGTTATTGTAGTGTCGGGTGAGATATTGGGGGTCACCTGTCATTATTATATCCTTGTGTATTATATTTGGTTATTGTAGTGTCGGGGTGAGATATTGTGGGTCACCTGTCATTATTATATCCTTGTGTAGTATATTTGGTTATTGTAGTGTCGGGTGAGATATTATGGGTCACCTGTCATTATTATATACTTGTGTATTATATTTGGTTATTGTAGTGTCGGGTGAGATATTGGGGGTCACCTGTCATTATTATATCCTTGTGTATTATATTTGGTTATTGTAGTGTCGGGGTGAGATATTATGGGTCACCTGTCATTATTATATCCTTGTGTAGTATATTTGGTTATTGTAGTGTCGGGTGAGATATTGTGGGTCACCTGTCATTATTATATCCTTGTGTGTGATATTTGGTTATTGTAGTGTCGGGGTGAGATATTGTGGGTCACCTGTCATTATTATATCCTTGTGTAGTATATTTGGTTATTGTAGTGTCGGGTGAGATATTGTGGATCACCTGTCATTATTATATCCTTGTGTAGTATATTTGGTTATTGTAGTGTCGGGGTGAGATATTGTGGGTCACCTGTCATTATTATATCCTTGTGTATTATATTTGGTTATTGTAGTGTCGGGGTGAGATATTGTGGGTCACCTGTCATTATTATATCCTTGTGTAGTATATTTGGTTATTGTAGTGTCGGGGTGAGATATTGTGGGTCACCTGTCATTATTATATACTTGTGTATTATATTTAGTTATTGTAGAGTCGGGTGAGATATTGTGGGTCACCTGTCATTATTATATCCTTGTGTAGTATATTTGGTTATTGTAGTGTCGGGGTGAGATATTGTGGGTCACCTGTCATTATTATATCCTTGTGTATTATATTTGGTTATTGTAGTGTCGGGGTGAGATATTGTGGGTCACCTGTCATTATTATATCCTTGTGTAGTATATTTGGTTATTGTAGAGTCGGGTGAGATATTGTGGGTCACCTGTCATTATTATATCCTTGTGTGTGATATTTGGTTATTGTAGTGTCGGGGTGAGATATTGTGGGTCACCTGTCATTATTATATCCTTGTGTATGATATTTGGTTATTGTAGTGTCGGGGTGAGATATTGTGGGTCACCTGTCATTATTATATCCTTGTGTATGATATTTGGTTATTGTAGTGTCGGGGTGAGATATGTGGGTCACCTGTCATTATTATATACTTGTGTGTTATATCTGGTTATTGTAGTGTCGGGGTGAGATATTGTGGGTCACCTGTCATTATTATATCCTTGTGTAGTATATTTGGTTATTGTAGTGTCGGGTGAGATATTGTGGGTCACCTGTCATTATTATATCCTTGTGTAGTATATTTGGTTATTGTAGTGTCGGGTGAGATATTGTGGGTCACCTGTCATTATTATATCCTTGTGTATTATATTTGGTTATTGTAGTGTCGGGGTGAGATATTGTGGGTCACCTGTCATTATTATATCCTTGTGTAGTATATTTGGTTATTGTAGTGTCGGGTGAGATATTGTGGGTCACCTGTCATTATTATATCCTTGTGTATTATATTTGGTTATTGTAGTGTCGGGGTGAGATATTGTGGGTCACCTGTCATTATTATATCCTTGTGTAGTATATTTGGTTATTGTAGTGTCGGGTGAGATATTGTGGGTCACCTGTCATTATTATATACTTGTGTGTTATATTTGGTTATTGTAGTGTCGGGGTGAGATATTGTGGGTCACCTGTCATTATTATATCCTTGTGTAGTATATTTGGTTATTGTAGTGTCGGGTGAGATATTGTGGGTCACCTGTCATTATTATATCCTTGTGTAGTATATTTGGTTATTGTAGTGTCGGGGTGAGATATTGGGGGTCACCTGTCATTATTATATCCTTGTGTATTATATTTGGTTATTGTAGTGTCGGGGTGAGATATTGTGGGTCACCTGTCATTATTATATCCTTGTGTAGTATATTTGGTTATTGTAGTGTCGGGTGAGATATTGTGGGTCACCTGTCATTATTATATCCTTGTGTATTATATTTAGTTATTGTAGAGTCGGGTGAAATATTGTGGGTCACCTGTCATTATTATATCCTTGTGTGTGATATTTGGTTATTGTAGTGTCGGGTGAGATATTGTGGGTCACCTGTCATTATTATATCCTTGTGTAGTATATTTGGTTATTGTAGTGTCGGGGTGAGATATTGTGGGTCACCTGTCATTATTATATACTTGTGTATTATATTTGGTTATTGTAGTGTCGGGTGAGATATTGTGGGTCACCTGTCATTATTATATCCTTGTGTATTATATTTGGTTATTGTAGTGTCGGGGTGAGATATTGGGGGTCACCTGTCATTATTATATACTTGTGTGTTATATTTGGTTATTGTAGTGTCGGGTGAGATATTGTGGGTCACCTGTCATTATTATATCCTTGTGTGTGATATTTGGTTATTGTAGTGTCGGGTGAGATATTGTGGGTCACCTGTCATTATTATATCCTTGTGTGTTATATTTGGTTATTGTAGTGTCGGGGTGAGATATTGTGGGTCACCTGTCATTATTATATCCTTGTGTATTATATTTGGTTATTGTAGTGTCGGGGTGAGATATTGTGGGTCACCTGTCATTATTATATCCTTGTGTATGATATTTGGTTATTGTAGTGTCGGGGTGAGATATTGTGGGTCACCTGTCATTATTATATCCTTGTGTATTATATTTGGTTATTGTAGTGTCGGGGTGAGATATTGTGGGTCACCTGTCATTATTATATCCTTGTGTAGTATATTTGGTTATTGTAGTGTCGGGTGAGATATTGTGGGTCACCTGTCATTATTATATCCTTGTGCAGTATATTTGGTTATTGTAGTGTCGGGGTGAGATATTGTGGGTCACCTGTCATTATTATATACTTGTGTATTATATTTGGTTATTGTAGTGTCGGGTGAGATATTGTGGGTCACCTGTCATTATTATATCCTTGTGTATTATATTTGGTTATTGTAGTGTCGGGGTGAGATATTGGGGGTCACCTGTCATTATTATATACTTGTGTGTTATATTTGGTTATTGTAGTGTCGGGTGAGATATTGTGGGTCACCTGTCATTATTATATCCTTGTGTGTGATATTTGGTTATTGTAGTGTCGGGTGAGATATTGTGGGTCACCTGTCATTATTATATCCTTGTGTGTTATATTTGGTTATTGTAGTGTCGGGGTGAGATATTGTGGGTCACCTGTCATTATTATATCCTTGTGTATTATATTTGGTTATTGTAGTGTCGGGGTGAGATATTGTGGGTCACCTGTCATTATTATATCCTTGTGTATGATATTTGGTTATTGTAGTGTCGGGGTGAGATATTGTGGGTCACCTGTCATTATTATATCCTTGTGTATTATATTTGGTTATTGTAGTGTCGGGGTGAGATATTGTGGGTCACCTGTCATTATTATATCCTTGTGTAGTATATTTGGTTATTGTAGTGTCGGGTGAGATATTGTGGGTCACCTGTCATTATTATATCCTTGTGCAGTATATTTGGTTATTGTAGAGTCGGGGTGAGATATTGTGGGTCACCTGTCATTATTATATCCTTGTGTATTATATTTGGTTATTGTAGTGTCGGGTGAGATATTGGGGGTCACCTGTCATTATTATATCCTTGTGTATGATATTTGGTTATTGTAGTGTCGGGTGAGATATTGTGGGTCACCTGTCATTATTATATCCTTGTGTATTATATTTGGTTATTGTAGTGTCGGGGTGAGATATTGTGGGTCACCTGTCATTATTATATCCTTGTGTATTATATTTGGTTATTGTAGTGTCGGGGTGAGATATTGTGGGTCACCTGTCATTATTATATCCTTGTGTATTATATTTGGTTATTGTAGTGTCGGGTGAGATATTGTGGGTCACCTGTCATTATTATATCCTTGTGTATTATATTTGGTTATTGTAGTGTCGGGGTGTGATATTGTGGGTCACCTGTCATTATTATATCCTTGTGTGTGATATTTGGTTATTGTAGTGTCGGGTGAGATATTGTGGGTCACCTGTCATTATTATATCCTTGTGTATTATATTTGGTTATTGTAGTGTCGGGTGAGATATTGTGGGTCACCGGTCATTATTATATCCTTGTGTATGATATTTGGTTATTGTAGTGTCGGGGTGAGATATTGTGGGTCACCTGTCATTATTATATCCTTGTGTATGATATTTGGTTATTGTAGTGTCGGGGTGAGATATTGTGGGTCACCTGTCATTATTATATACTTGTGTATTATATTTGGTTATTGTAGTGTCAGGGTGAGATATTGTGGGTCACCTGTCATTATTATATCCTTGTGTAGTATATTTGGTTATTGTAGTGTCGGGGTGAGATATTGGGGGTCACCTGTCATTATTATATACTTGTGTGTGATATTTGGTTATTGTAGTGTCGGGGTGAGATATTGTGGGTCACCTGTCATTATTATATCCTTGTGTGTGATATTTGGTTATTGTAGTGTCGGGGTGAGATATTGTGGGTCACCTGTCCTTATTATATCCTTGTGTATTATATTTGGTTATTGTAGTGTCGGGGTGAGATATTGTGGGTCACCGGTCATTATTATATCCTTGTGTGTTATATTTGGTTATTGTAGTGTCGGGGTGAGATATTGTGGGTCACCTGTCATTATTATATCCTTGTGTGTTATATTTGGTTATTGTAGTGTCGGGGTGAGATATTGTGGGTCACCGGTCATTATTATATACTTGTGTATGATATTTGGTTATTGTAGTGTCGGGGTGAGATATTGTGGGTCACCGGTCATTATTATATACTTGTGTATGATATTTGGTTATTGTAGTGTCGGGGTGAGATATTGTGGGTCACCTGTCATTATTATATACTTGTGTATTATATTTGGTTATTGTAGTGTCAGGGTGAGATATTGTGGGTCACCTGTCATTATTATATCCTTGTGTATGATATTTGGTTATTGTAGTGTCGGGTGAGATATTGTGGGTCACCTGTCATTATTATATCCTTGTGTAGTATATTTGGTTATTGTAGTGTCGGGGTGAGATATTGTGGGTCACCTGTCATTATTATATCCTTGTGTATTATATTTGGTTATTGTAGTGTCGGGGTGAGATATTGTGGGTCACCGGTCATTATTATATCCTTGTGTAGTATATTTGGTTATTGTAGTGTCGGGGTGAGATATTGTGGGTCACCTGTCATTATTATATACTTGTGTATTATATTTGGTTATTGTAGTGTCGGGGTGAGATATTGTGGGTCACCTGTCATTATTATATCCTTGTGTAGTATATTTGGTTATTGTAGTGTCGGGTGAGATATTGTGGGTCACCTGTCATTATTATATCCTTGTGTAGTATATTTGGTTATTGTAGTGTCGGGTGAGATATTGTGGGTCACCTGTCATTATTATATCCTTGTGTAGTATATTTGGTTATTGTAGTGTCGGGGTGAGATATTGTGGGTCACCTGTCATTATTATATACTTGTGTATGATATTTGGTTATTGTAGTGTCGGGGTGAGATATTGTGGGTCACCTGTCATTATTATATCCTTGTGTATGATATTTGGTTATTGTAGTGTCGGGGTGAGATATTGTGGGTCACCTGTCATTATTATATCCTTGTGTTGTATATTTGGTTATTGTGGTGTCGGGGTGAGATATTGTGGGTCACCTGTCATTATTATATCCTTGTGTAGTATATTTGGTTATTGTAGTGTCGGGTGAGATATTGTGGGTCACCTGTCATTATTATATCCTTGTGTATTATATTTGGTTATTGTAGTGTCGGGGTGAGATATTGTGGGTCACCTGTCATTATTATATACTTGTGTATTATATTTGGTTATTGCAGTGTCGGGGTGAGATATTGTGGGTCACCTGTCATTATTATATACTTGTGTATTATATTTGGTTATTGTAGTGTCGGGGTGAGATATTGTGGGTCACCTGTCATTATTATATCCTTGTGTAGTATATTTGGTTATTGTAGTGTCGGGTGAGATATTGTGGGTCACCTGTCATTATTATATCCTTGTGTATGATATTTGGTTATTGTAGTGTCAGGGTGAGATATTGTGGGTCACCTGTCATTATTATATCCTTGTGTAGTATATTTGGTTATTGTAGTGTCGGGGTGAGATATTGTGGGTCACCTGTCATTATTATATCCTTGTGTATGATATTTGGTTATTGTAGTGTCGGGTGAGATATTGTGGGTCACCTGTCATTATTATATACTTGTGTATTATATTTGGTTATTGTAGTGTCGGGGTGAGATATTGTGGGTCACCTGTCATTATTATATCCTTGTGTATGATATTTGGTTATTGTAGTGTCGGGGTGAGATATTGTGGGTCACCTGTCATTATTATATCCTTGTGTATTATATTTGGTTATTGTAGTGTCGGGTGAGATATTGCGGGTCACCTGTCATTATTATATCCTTGTGTATTATATTTGGTTATTGTAGTGTCGGGGTGAGATATTGTGGGTCACCTGTCATTATTATATCCTTGTGTAGTATATTTGGTTATTGTAGTGTCGGGGTGAGATATTGTGGGTCACCTGTCATTATTATATCCTTGTGTAGTATATTTGGTTATTGTAGTGTCGGGGTGAGATATTGTGGGTCACCTGTCATTATTATATACTTGTGTATGATATTTGGTTATTGTAGTGTCGGGTGAGATATTGTGGGTCACCTGTCATTATTATATCCTTGTGTATGATATTTGGTTATTGTAGTGTCGGGGTGAGATATTGTGGGTCACCTGTCATTATTATATCCTTGTGTGTGATATTTAGTTATTGTAGTGTCGGGGTGAGATATTGTGGGTCACCTGTCATTATTATATCCTTGTGTAGTATATTTGGTTATTGTAGTGTCGGGTGAGATATTGTGGGTCACCTGTCATTATTATATCCTTGTGTATTATATTTGGTTATTGTAGTGTCGGGTGAGATATTGTGGGTCACCTGTCATTATTATATCCTTGTGTAGTATATTTGGTTATTGTAGTGTCGGGGTGAGATATTGTGGGTCACCTGTCATTATTATATCCTTGTGTAGTATATTTGGTTATTGTAGTGTTGGGGTGAGATATTGTGGGTCACCTGTCATTATTATATCCTTGTGTAGTATATTTGGTTATTGTAGTGTCGGGGTAGATATTGTGGGTCACCTGTCATTATTATATCCTTGTGTGTGATATTTGGTTATTGTAGTGTCGGGGTGAGATATTGTGGGTCACCTGTCATTATTATATCCTTGTGTATGATATTTGGTTATTGTAGTGTCGGGGTGAGATATTGTGGGTCACCTGTCATTATTATATCCTTGTGTAGTATATTTGGTTATTGTAGTGTCGGGTGAGATATTGTGGGTCACCGGTCATTATTATATCCTTGTGTATTATATTTGGTTATTGTAGTGTCGGGGTGAGATATTGTGGGTCACCTGTCATTATTATATCCTTGTGTAGTATATTTGGTTATTGTAGTGTCGGGTGAGATATTGTGGGTCACCTGTCATTATTATATCCTTGTGTATTATATTTGGTTATTGTAGTGTCGGGGTGAGATATTGTGGGTCACCTGTCATTATTATATCCTTGTGTAGTATATTTGGTTATTGTAGTGTCGGGTGAGATATTGTGGGTCACCTGTCATTATTATATCCTTGTGTAGTATATTTGGTTATTGTAGTGTCGGGTGAGATATTGTGGGTCACCTGTCATTATTATATCCTTGTGTAGTATATTTGGTTATTGTAGTGTCGGGTGAGATATTGTGGGTCACCTGTCATTATTATATCCTTGGGTATGATATTTGGTTATTGTAGTGTCGGGTGAGATATTGTGGGTCACCTGTCATTATTATATCCTTGTGTGTTATATTTGGTTATTGTAGTGTCGGGGTGAGATATTGTGGGTCACCGGTCATTATTATATACTTGTGTATTATATTTGGTTATTGTAGTGTCGGGTGAGATATTGTGGGTCACCTGTCATTATTATATCCTTGTGTAGTATATTTGGTTATTGTAGTGTCGGGGTGAGATATTGTGGGTCACCTGTCATTATTATATCCTTGTGTGTTATATTTGGTTATTGTAGTGTCGGGTGTGATATTGTGGGTCACCTGTCATTATTATATCCTTGTGTAGTATATTTGGTTATTGTAGTGTCGGGTGAGATATTGTGGGTCACCTGTCATTATTATATCCTTGGGTATGATATTTGGTTATTGTAGTGTCGGGTGAGATATTGTGGGTCACCTGTCATTATTATATCCTTGTGTGTTATATTTGGTTATTGTAGTGTCGGGGTGAGATATTGTGGGTCACCGGTCATTATTATATACTTGTGTATTATATTTGGTTATTGTAGTGTCGGGTGAGATATTGTGGGTCACCTGTCATTATTATATCCTTGTGTAGTATATTTGGTTATTGTGGTGTCGGGGTGAGATATTGTGGGTCACCTGTCATTATTATATCCTTGTGTAGTATATTTGGTTATTGTAGTGTCGGGGTGAGATATTGTGGGTCACCTGTCATTATTATATCCTTGTGTAGTATATTTGGTTATTGTAGTGTCGGGTGAGATATTGTGGGTCACCTGTCATTATTATATCCTTGTGTGTTATATTTGGTTATTGTAGTGTCGGGGTGAGATATTGTGGGTCACCTGTCATTATTATATCCTTGTGTGTGATATTTGGTTATTGTAGTGTCGGGGTGAGATATTGTGGGTCACCTGTCATTATTATATCCTTGTGTAGTATATTTGGTTATTGTAGTGTCGGGGTGAGATATTGTGGGTCACCTGTCATTATTATATCCTTGTGTATGATATTTGGTTATTGTAGTGTCGGGTGAGATATTGTGGGTCACCTGTCATTATTATATCCTTGTGTGTTATATTTGGTTATTGTAGTGTCGGGGTGAGATATTGTGGGTCACCTGTCATTATTATATCCTTGTGTGTTATATTTGGTTATTGTAGTGTCGGGGTGAGATATTGTGGGTCACCTGTCATTATTATATCCTTGTGTATTATATTTGGTTATTGTAGTGTCGGGGTGAGATATTGTGGGTCACCTGTCATTATTATATCCTTGTGTGTGATATTTGGTTATTGTAGTGTCGGGTGAGATATTGTGGGTCACCTGTCATTATTATATCCTTGTGTGTGATATTTGGTTATTGTAGTGTCGGGTGAGATATTGTGGGTCACCTGTCATTATTATATCCTTGTGTAGTATATTTGGTTATTGTAGTGTCGGGGTGAGATATTGTGGGTCACCCGTCATTATTATATACTTGTGTAGTATATTTGGTTATTGTAGTGTCGGGGTGAGATATTGTGGGTCACCTGTCATTATTATATACTTGTGTAGTATATTTGGTTATTGTAGTGTCGGGTGAGATATTGTGGGTCACCTGTCATTATTATATCCTTGTGTAGTATATTTGGTTATTGTAGTGTCGGGGTGAGATATTGTGGGTCACCGGTCATTATTATATACTTGTGTATTATATTTGGTTATTGTAGTGTCGGGTGAGATATTGTGGGTCACCTGTCATTATTATATCCTTGTGTAGTATATTTGGTTATTGTAGTGTCGGGGTGAGATATTGTGGGTCACCGGTCATTATTATATACTTGTGTAGTATATTTGGTTATTGTAGTGTCGGGGTGAGATATTGGGGGTCACCTGTCATTATTATATCCTTGTGTATGATATTTGGTTATTGTAGTGTCGGGGTGTGATATTGTGGGTCACCTGTCATTATTATATCCTTGTGTATTATATTTGGTTATTGTAGTGTCGGGGTGAGATATTGTGGGTCACCTGTCATTATTATATCCTTGTGTATTATATTTGGTTATTGTAGTGTCGGGGTGAGATATTGTGGGTCACCGGTCATTATTATATCCTTGTGTATTATATTTGGTTATTGTAGTGTCGGGTGAGATATTGTGGGTCACCTGTCATTATTATATCCTTGTGTAGTATATTTGGTTATTGTAGTGTCGGGGTGAGATATTGTGGGTCACCTGTCATTATTATATCCTTGTGTGTGATATTTGGTTATTGTAGTGTCGGGTGAGATATTGTGGGTCACCTGTCATTATTATATCCTTGTGTATTATATTTGGTTATTGTAGTGTCGGGTGAGATATTGTGGGTCACCTGTCATTATTATATCCTTGTGTGTTATATTTGGTTATTGTAGTGTCGGGTGAGATATTGTGGGTCACCTGTCATTATTATATACTTGTGTGTGATATTTGGTTATTGTAGTGTCGGGTGAGATATTGTGGGTCACCTGTCATTATTATATCCTTGTGTATTATATTTGGTTATTGTAGTGTCGGGTGAGATATTGGGGGTCACCTGTTATTATTATATCCTTGTGTAGTATATTTGGTTATTGTAGTGTCGGGTGAGATATTGTGGGTCACCTGTCATTATTATATCCTTGTGTGTTATATTTGGTTATTGTAGTGTCGGGGTGAGATATTGTGGGTCACCGGTCATTATTATATCCTTGTGTAGTATATTTGGTTATTGTAGTGTCGGGTGAGATATTGTGGGTCACCTGTCATTATTATATCCTTGTGTGTTATATTTGGTTATTGTAGTGTCGGGGTGAGATATTGTGGGTCACCGGTCATTATTATATCCTTGTGTATTATATTTGGTTATTGTAGTGTCGGGTAAGATATTGTGGGTCACCTGTCATTATTATATCCTTGTGTGTTATATTTGGTTATTGTAGTGTCGGGGTGAGATATTGTGGGTCACCTGTCATTATTATATCCTTGTGTATGATATTTGGTTATTGTAGTGTCGGGGTGAGATATTGTGGGTCACCTGTCATTATTATATCCTTGTGTGTTATATTTGGTTATTGTAGTGTCGGGTGAGATATTGTGGGTCACCTGTCATTATTATATCCTTGTGCAGTATATTTGGTTATTGTAGTGTCGGGTGAGATATTGTGGGTCACCTGTCATTATTATATACTTGTGTAGTATATTTGGTTATTGTAGTGTCGGGGTGAGATATTGTGGGTCACCTGTCATTATTATATCCTTGTGTAGTATATTTGGTTATTGTAGTGTCGGGTGAGATATTGTGGGTCACCTGTCATTATTATATCCTTGTGTGTTATATTTGGTTATTGCAGTGTCGGGGTGAGATATTGTGGGTCACCTGTCATTATTATATCCTTGTGTATTATATTTGGTTATTGTAGTGTTGGGGTGAGATATTGTGGGTCACCTGTCATTATTATATCCTTGTGTAGTATATTTGGTTATTGTAGTGTCGGGGTGAGATATTGTGGGTCACCTGTCATTATTATATCCTTGTGTAGTATATTTGGTTATTGTTGTGTCGGGGTGAGATATTGTGGGTCACCTGTCATTATTATATCCTTGTGTAGTATATTTGGTTATTGTAGTGTCGGGTGAGATATTGTGGGTCACCGGTCATTATTATATCCTTGTGTAGTATATTTGGTTATTGTAGTGTCGGGGTGAGGTATTGTGGGTCACCTGTCATTATTATATCCTTGTGTGTGATATTTGGTTATTGTAGTGTCGGGGTGAGATATTGGGGGTCACCTGTCATTATTATATACTTGTGTAGTATATTTGGTTATTGTAGTGTCGGGTGAGATATTGTGGGTCACCCGTCATTATTATATACTTTTGTATGATATTTGGTTATTGTAGTGTCGGGTGAGATATTGTGGGTCACCTGTCATTATTATATACTTGTGTAGTATATTTGGTTATTGTAGTGTCGGGGTGAGATATTGTGGGTCACCTGTCATTATTATATCCTTGTGTAGTATATTTGGTTATTGTAGTGTCGGGGTGAGATATTGTGGGTCACCTGTCATTATTATATCCTTGTGTAGTATATTTGGTTATTGTAGTGTCGGGGTGAGATATTGTGGGTCACCTGTCATTATTATATCCTTGTGTAGTATATTTGGTTATTGTTGTGTCGGGGTGAGATATTGTGGGTCACCTGTCATTATTATATCCTTGTGTAGTATATTTGGTTATTGTAGTGTCGGGTGAGATATTGTGGGTCACCGGTCATTATTATATCCTTGTGTAGTATATTTGGTTATTGTAGAGTCGGGTGAGATATTGTGGGTCACCTGTCATTATTATATACTTGTGTATGATATTTGGTTATTGTAGTGTCGGGGTGAGATATTGTGGGTCACCTGTCATTATTATATACTTGTGTATTATATTTGGTTATTGTAGTGTCGGGGTGAGATATTGTGGGTCACCTGTCATTATTATATCCTTGTGTGTTATATTTGGTTATTGTAGTGTCGGGTGAGATATTGTGGGTCACCTGTCATTATTATATCCTTGTGTAGTATATTTGGTTATTGTAGTGTCGGGGTGAGATATTGTGGGTCACCGGTCATTATTATATACTTGTGTATTATATTTGGTTATTGTAGTGTCGGGTGAGATATTGTGGGTCACCTGTCATTATTATATCCTTGTGTAGTATATTTGGTTATTGTAGTGTCGGGGTGAGATATTGTGGGTCACCGGTCATTATTATATACTTGTGTAGTATATTTGGTTATTGTAGTGTCGGGGTGAGATATTGGGGGTCACCTGTCATTATTATATCCTTGTGTATGATATTTGGTTATTGTAGTGTCGGGGTGTGATATTGTGGGTCACCTGTCATTATTATATCCTTGTGTATTATATTTGGTTATTGTAGTGTCGGGGTGAGATATTGTGGGTCACCTGTCATTATTATATCCTTGTGTATTATATTTGGTTATTGTAGTGTCGGGGTGAGATATTGTGGGTCACCGGTCATTATTATATCCTTGTGTATTATATTTGGTTATTGTAGTGTCGGGTGAGATATTGTGGGTCACCTGTCATTATTATATCCTTGTGTAGTATATTTGGTTATTGTAGTGTCGGGGTGAGATATTGTGGGTCACCTGTCATTATTATATCCTTGTGTGTGATATTTGGTTATTGTAGTGTCGGGTGAGATATTGTGGGTCACCTGTCATTATTATATCCTTGTGTATTATATTTGGTTATTGTAGTGTCGGGTGAGATATTGTGGGTCACCTGTCATTATTATATCCTTGTGTGTTATATTTGGTTATTGTAGTGTCGGGTGAGATATTGTGGGTCACCTGTCATTATTATATACTTGTGTGTGATATTTGGTTATTGTAGTGTCGGGTGAGATATTGTGGGTCACCTGTCATTATTATATCCTTGTGTATTATATTTGGTTATTGTAGTGTCGGGTGAGATATTGGGGGTCACCTGTTATTATTATATCCTTGTGTAGTATATTTGGTTATTGTAGTGTCGGGTGAGATATTGTAGGTCACCTGTCATTATTATATACTTGTGTAGTATATTTGGTTATTGTAGTGTCGGGGTGAGATATTGTGGGTCACCTGTCATTATTATATCCTTGTGTGTTATATTTGGTTATTGTAGTGTCGGGTGAGATATTGTGGGTCACCTGTCATTATTATATCCTTGTGCAGTATATTTGGTTATTGTAGTGTCGGGTGAGATATTGTGGGTCACCTGTCATTATTATATACTTGTGTAGTATATTTGGTTATTGTAGTGTCGGGGTGAGATATTGTGGGTCACCTGTCATTATTATATCCTTGTGTAGTATATTTGGTTATTGTAGTGTCGGGTGAGATATTGTGGGTCACCTGTCATTATTATATCCTTGTGTAGTATATATGGTTATTGTAGTGTCGGGTGAGATATTGTGGGTCACCTGTCATTATTATATCCTTGTGTGTTATATTTGGTTATTGTTGTGTCGGAGTGAGATATTGTGGGTCACCTGTCATTATTATATCCTTGTGTAGTATATTTGGTTATTGTAGTGTCGGGTGAGATATTGTGGGTCACCGGTCATTATTATATCCTTGTGTAGTATATTTGGTTATTGTAGTGTCGGGGTGAGATATTGTGGGTCACCTGTCATTATTATATCCTTGTGTGTGATATTTGGTTATTGTAGTGTCGGGGTGAGATATTGGGGGTCACCTGTCATTATTATATACTTGTGTAGTATATTTGGTTATTGTAGTGTCGGGTGAGATATTGTGGGTCACCCGTCATTATTATATACTTTTGTATGATATTTGGTTATTGTAGTGTCGGGTGAGATATTGTGGGTCACCTGTCATTATTATATACTTGTGTAGTATATTTGGTTATTGTAGTGTCGGGGTGAGATATTGTGGGTCACCTGTCATTATTATATCCTTGTGTAGTATATTTGGTTATTGTAGTGTCGGGGTGAGATATTGTGGGTCACCTGTCATTATTATATCCTTGTGTAGTATATTTGGTTATTGTAGTGTCGGGGTGAGATATTGTGGGTCACCTGTCATTATTATATCCTTGTGTAGTATATTTGGTTATTGTTGTGTCGGGGTGAGATATTGTGGGTCACCTGTCATTATTATATCCTTGTGTAGTATATTTGGTTATTGTAGTGTCGGGTGAGATATTGTGGGTCACCGGTCATTATTATATCCTTGTGTAGTATATTTGGTTATTGTAGAGTCGGGTGAGATATTGTGGGTCACCTGTCATTATTATATACTTGTGTATGATATTTGGTTATTGTAGTGTCGGGGTGAGATATTGTGGGTCACCTGTCATTATTATATACTTGTGTATTATATTTGGTTATTGTAGTGTCGGGGTGAGATATTGTGGGTCACCTGTCATTATTATATCCTTGTGTGTTATATTTGGTTATTGTAGTGTCGGGTGAGATATTGTGGGTCACCTGTCATTATTATATCCTTGTGTAGTATATTTGGTTATTGTAGTGTCGGGGTGAGATATTGTGGGTCACCGGTCATTATTATATACTTGTGTATTATATTTGGTTATTGTAGTGTCGGGTGAGATATTGTGGGTCACCTGTCATTATTATATCCTTGTGTAGTATATTTGGTTATTGTAGTGTCGGGGTGAGATATTGTGGGTCACCGGTCATTATTATATACTTGTGTAGTATATTTGGTTATTGTAGTGTCGGGGTGAGATATTGTGGGTCACCTGTCATTATTATATCCTTGTGTGTTATATTTGGTTATTGTAGTGTCGGGGTGAGATATTGTGGGTCACCTGTCATTATTATATCCTTGTGTATTATATTTGGTTATTGTAGTGTCGGGGTGAGATATTGGGGGTCACCTGTCATTATTATATCCTTGTGTATGATATTTGGTTATTGTAGTGTCGGGGTGTGATATTGTGGGTCACCTGTCATTATTATATCCTTGTGTATTATATTTGGTTATTGTAGTGTCGGGGTGAGATATTGTGGGTCACCTGTCATTATTATATCCTTGTGTATTATATTTGGTTATTGTAGTGTCGGGGTGAGATATTGTGGGTCACCGGTCATTATTATATCCTTGTGTATGATATTTGGTTATTGTAGTGTCGGGTGAGATATTGTGGGTCACCTGTCATTATTATATCCTTGTGTATTATATTTGGTTATTGTAGTGTCGGGTGAGATATTGTGGGTCACCTGTCATTATTATATCCTTGTGTGTGATATTTGGTTATTGTAGTGTCGGGTGAGATATTGTGGGTCACCTGTCATTATTATATCCTTGTGTATTATATTTGGTTATTGTAGTGTCGGGTGAGATATTGTGGGTCACCTGTCATTATTATATCCTTGTGTATTATATTTGGTTATTGTAGTGTCGGGTGAGATATTGTGGGTCACCTGTCATTATTATATCCTTGTGTGTTATATTTGGTTATTGTAGTGTCGGGTGAGATATTGTGGGTCACCTGTCATTATTATATACTTGTGTGTGATATTTGGTTATTGTAGTGTCGGGTGAGATATTGTGGGTCACCTGTCATTATTATATCCTTGTGTATTATATTTGGTTATTGTAGTGTCGGGTGAGATATTGGGGGTCACCTGTTATTATTATATCCTTGTGTAGTATATTTGGTTATTGTAGTGTCGTGTGAGATATTGTAGGTCACCTGTCATTATTATATACTTGTGTAGTATATTTGGTTATTGTAGTGTCGGGGTGAGATATTGTGGGTCACCTGTCATTATTATATCCTTGTGTGTTATATTTGGTTATTGTAGTGTCGGGTGAGATATTGTGGGTCACCTGTCATTATTATATCCTTGTGCAGTATATTTGGTTATTGTAGTGTCGGGTGAGATATTGTGGGTCACCTGTCATTATTATATACTTGTGTAGTATATTTGGTTATTGTAGTGTCGGGGTGAGATATTGTGGGTCACCTGTCATTATTATATCCTTGTGTAGTATATTTGGTTATTGTAGTGTCGGGTGAGATATTGTGGGTCACCTGTCATTATTATATACTTGTGTAGTATATTTGGTTATTGTAGTGTCGGGGTGAGATATTGTGGGTCACCTGTCATTATTATATCCTTGTGTAGTATATTTGGTTATTGTAGTGTCGGGTGTGATATTGTGGGTCACCTGTCATTATTATATTCTTGTGTAGTATATTTGGTTATTGTAGTGTTGGGGTGAGATATTGTGGGTCACCGGTCATTATTATATCCTTGTGTAGTATATTTGGTTATTGTAGTGTCGGGGTGAGATATTGTGGGTCACCTGTCATTATTATATCCTTGTGTATGATATTTGGTTATTGTAGTGTCGGGGTGAGATATTGTGGGTCACCTGTCATTATTATATCCTTGTGTATTATATTTGGTTATTGTAGTGTCGGGGTGAGATATTGTGGGTCACCTGTCATTATTATATACTTGTGTGTGATATTTGGTTATTGTAGTGTCGGGTGAGATATTGTGGGTCACCTGTCATTATTATATCCTTGTGTATGATATTTGGTTATTGTAGTGTCGGGGTGAGATATTGTGGGTCACCTGTCATTATTATATCCTTGTGTGTGATATTTAGTTATTGTAGTGTCGGGGTGAGATATTGTGGGTCACCTGTCATTATTATATCCTTGTGTATGATATTTGGTTATTGTAGTGTCGGGGTGAGATATTGTGGGTCACCTGTCATTATTATATCCTTGTGTGTTATATTTGGTTATTGTAGTGTCGGGGTGAGATATTGTGGGTCACCTGTCATTATTATATACTTGTGTAGTATATTTGGTTATTGTAGTGTCGGGGTGAGATATTGGGGGTCACCTGTCATTATTATATCCTTGTGTAGTATATTTGGTTATTGTAGTGTCGGGTGAGATATTGGGGGTCACCTGTCATTATTATATCCTTGTGTATGATATTTGGTTATTGTAGTGTCGGGGTGAGATATTGTGGGTCACCTGTCATTATTATATCCTTGTGTATGATATTTGGTTATTGTAGTGTCGGGGTGAGATATTGTGGGTCACCTGTCATTATTATATCCTTGTGTAGTATATTTGGTTATTGTAGTGTCGGGGTGAGATATTGTGGGTCACCGGTCATTATTATATCCTTGTGTGTTATATTTGGTTATTGTAGTGTCGGGTGAGATATTGTGGGTCACCTGTCATTATTATATCCTTGTGTATGATATTTGGTTATTGTAGTGTCGGGGTGAGATATTGTGGGTCACCTGTCATTATTATATCCTTGTGTATGATATTTGGTTATTGTAGTGTCGGGGTGAGATATTGTGGGTCACCTGTCATTATTATATACTTGTGTATGATATTTGGTTATTGTAGTGTCGGGTGAGATATTGTGGGTCACCTGTCATTGTTATATCCTTGTGTGTTATATTTGGTCATTGTAGTGTCGGGTGAGATATTGGGGGTCACCTGTCATTATTATATCCTTGTGTAGTATATTTGGTTATTGTAGTGTCGGGGTGAGATATTGTGGGTCACCTGTCATTATTATATCCTTGTGTAGTATATTTGGTTATTGTAGTGTCGGGGTGAGATATTGGGGGTCACCTGTCATTATTATATCCTTGTGTGATATATTTGGTTATTGTAGTGTCGGGGTGAGATATTGTGGGTCACCTGTCATTATTATATCCTTGTGTAGTATATTTGGTTATTGTAGTGTCGGGGTGAGATATTGTGGGTCACCTGTCATTATTATATACTTGTGTAGTATATTTGGTTATTGTAGTGTCGGGTGAGATATTGTGGGTCACCTGTCATTATTATATCCTTGTGTAGTATATTTGGTTATTGCAGTGTCGGGGTGAGATATTGTGGGTCACCTGTCATTATTATATCCTTGTGTAGTATATTTGGTTATTGTAGTGTCGGGGTGAGATATTGGGGGTCACCTGTCATTATTATATCCTTGTGTAGTATATTTGGTTATTGTAGTGTCGGGGTGAGATATTGTGGGTCACCTGTCATTATTATATCCTTGTGTAGTATATTTGGTTATTGTAGTGTCGGGGTGAGATATTGTGGGTCACCTGTCATTATTATATCCTTGTGTATTATATTTGGTTATTGTAGTGTCGGGGTGAGATATTGGGGGTCACCTGTCATTATTATATCCTTGTGTATTATATTTGGTTATTGTAGTGTCGGGTGAGATATTGTGGGTCACCTGTCATTATTATATCCTTGTGTAGTATATTTGGTTATTGCAGTGTCGGGGTGAGATATTGTGGGTCACCTGTCATTATTATATCCTTGTGTAGTATATTTGGTTATTGTAGTGTCGGGGTGAGATATTGTGGGTCACCTGTCATTATTATATCCTTGTGTATTATATTTGGTTATTGTGGTGTCGGGGTGAGATATTGTGGGTCACTGGTCATTATTATATCCTTGTGTGTGATATTTGGTTATTGTAGTGTCGGGGTGAGATATTGTGGGTCACCTGTCATTATTATATCCTTGTGTAGTATATTTGGTTATTGTAGTGTCGGGGTGAGATATTGTGGGTCACCTGTCATTATTATATCCTTGTGTATGATATTTGGTTATTGTAGTGTCGGGGTGAGATATTGTGGGTCACCTGTCATTATTATATCCTTGTGTATGATATTTGGTTATTGTAGTGTCGGGGTGAGATATTGTGGGTCACCTGTCATTATTATATCCTTGTGTGTTATATTTGGTTATTGTAGTGTCGGGTGAGATATTGTGGGTCACCGGTCATTATTATATACTTGTGTAGTATATTTGGTTATTGTGGTGTCGGGGTGAGATATTGTGGGTCACCTGTCATTATTATATCCTTGTGTAGTATATTTGGTTATTGTAGTGTCGGGGTGAGATATTGTGGGTCACCTGTCATTATTATATCCTTGTGTATGATATTTGGTTATTGTAGTGTCGGGGTGAGATATTGGGGGTCACCTGTCATTATTATATCCTTGTGTAGTATATTTGGTTATTGTAGTGTCGGGGTGAGATATTGTGGGTCACCTGTCATTATTATATCCTTGTGTATGATATTTGGTTATTGTAGTGTCGGGGTGAGATATTGGGGGTCACCTGTCATTATTATATCCTTGTGTAGTATATTTGGTTATTGTAGTGTCGGGTGAGATATTGGGGGTCACCTGTCATTATTATATACTTGTGTATTATATTTGGTTATTGTAGTGTCGGGGTGAGATATTGTGGGTCACCTGTCATTATTATATCCTTGTGTAGTATATTTGGTTATTGTTGTGTCGGGGTGAGATATTGTGGGTCACCGGTCATTATTATATCCTTGTGTAGTATATTTGGTTATTGTAGTGTCGGGGTGAGATATTGTGGGTCACCTGTCATTATTATATCCTTGTGTAGTATATTTGGTTATTGCAGTGTCGGGGTGAGATATTGTGGGTCACCTGTCATTATTATATCCTTGTGTAGTATATTTGGTTATTGTGGTGTCGGGGTGAGATATTGTGGGTCACCTGTCATTATTATATCCTTGTGTATTATATTTGGTTATTGTAGTGTCGGGTGAGATATTGGGGGTCACCTGTCATTATTATATCCTTGTGTATTATATTTGGTTATTGTAGTGTCGGGTGAGATATTGTGGGTCACTGGTCATTATTATATCCTTGTGTGTGATATTTGGTTATTGTAGTGTCGGGGTGAGATATTGTGGGTCACCTGTCATTATTATATCCTTGTGTAGTATATTTGGTTATTGTAGTGTCGGGTGAGATATTGTGGGTCACCGGTCATTATTATATCCTTGTGTGTTATATTTGGTTATTGTGGTGTCGGGGTGAGATATTGTGGGTCACCTGTCATTATTATATCCTTGTGTAGTATATTTGGTTATTGTAGTGTCGGGTGAGATATTGTGGGTCACCTGTCATTATTATATCCTTGTGTGTTATATTTGGTTATTGTAGTGTCGGGGTGAGATATTGTGGGTCACCTGTCATTATTATATCCTTGTGTAGTATATTTGGTTATTGTAGTGTCGGGGTGAGATATTGTGGGTCACCTGTCATTATTATATACTTGTGTAGTATATTTGGTTATTGTAGTGTCGGGGTGAGATATTGTGGGTCACCTGTCATTATTATATCCTTGTGTAGTATATTTGGTTATTGTAGTGTCGGGTGAGATATTGGGGGTCACCTGTCATTATTATATACTTGTGTAGTATATTTGGTTATTGTAGTGTCGGGTGAGATATTGTGGGTCACCTGTCATTATTATATACTTGTGTGTGATATTTGGTTATTGTAGTGTCGGGTGAGATATTGTGGGTCACCTGTCATTATTATATCCTTGTGTAGTATATTTGGTTATTGTAGTGTCGGGTGAGATATTGTGGGTCACCTGTCATTATTATATCCTTGTGTAGTATATTTGGTTATTGTAGTGTCGGGTGAGATATTGGGGGTCACCTGTCATTATTATATCCTTGTGTATGATATTTGGTTATTGTAGTGTCGGGGTGAGATATTGTGGGTCACCTGTCATTATTATATCCTTGTGTGTTATATTTGGTTATTGTAGTGTCGGGTGAGATATTGGGGGTCACCTGTCATTATTATATCCTTGTGTAGTATATTTGGTTATTGTAGTGTCGGGGTGAGATATTGTGGGTCACCTGTCATTATTATATCCTTGTGTGTTATATTTGGTTATTGTAGTGTCGGGGTGAGATATTGTGGGTCACCTGTCATTATTATATCCTTGTGTAGTATATTTGGTTATTGTAGTGTCGGGTGAGATATTGGGGGTCACCTGTCATTATTATATCCTTGTGTATGATATTTGGTTATTGTAGTGTCGGGGTGAGATATTGTGGGTCACCTGTCATTATTATATCCTTGTGTATGATATTTGGTTATTGTAGTGTCGGGGTGAGATATTGTGGGTCACCTGTCATTATTATATCCTTGTGTATGATATTTGGTTATTGTAGTGTCGGGGTGAGATATTGTGGGTCACCTGTCATTATTATATCCTTGTGTATGATATTTGGTTATTGTAGTGTCGGGTGAGATATTGGGGGTCACCTGTCATTATTATATCCTTGTGTAGTATATTTGGTTATTGTAGTGTCGGGGTGAGATATTGTGGGTCACCTGTCATTATTATATCCTTGTGTATTATATTTGGTTATTGTAGTGTCGGGGTGAGATATTGGGGGTCACCTGTCATTATTATATCCTTGGGTATTATATTTGGTTATTGTAGTGTCGGGGTGAGATATTGGGGGTCACCTGTCATTATTATATCCTTGGGTATTATATTTGGTTATTGTAGTGTCGGGTGAGATATTGGGGGTCACCGGTCATTATTATATCCTTGTGTAGTATATTTGGTTATTGTAGTGTCGGGGTGAGATATTGGGGGTCACCTGTCATTATTATATACTTGTGTATGATATTTGGTTATTGTAGTGTCGGGTGAGATATTGGGGGTCACCTGTCATTATTATATCCTTGTGTAGTATATTTGGTTATTGTAGTGTCGGGTGAGATATTGGGGGTCACCTGTCATTATTATATACTTGTGTATGATATTTGGTTATTGTAGTGTCGGGTGAGATATTGGGGGTCACCTGTCATTATTATATACTTGTGTGTGATATTTGGTTATTGTAGTGTCGGGTGAGATATTGGGGGTCACCTGTCATTATTATATACTTGTGTATGATATTTGGTTATTGTAGTGTCGGGTGAGATATTGTGGGTCACCTGTCATTATTATATCCTTGTGTATGATATTTGGTTATTGTAGTGTCGGGTGAGATATTGGGGGTCACCTGTCATTATTATATACTTGTGTATGATATTTGGTTATTGTAGTGTCGGGTGAGATATTGGGGGTCACCTGTCATTATTATATCCTTGTGTATTATATTTGGTTATTGTAGTGTCGGGGTGAGATATTGTGGGTCACCTGTCATTATTATATCCTTGTGTGTGATATCTGGTTATTGTTGTGTCGGGGTGAGATATTGTGGGTCACCTGTCATTATTATATCCTTGTGTGTTATATTTGGTTATTGTAGTGTCGGGTGAGATATTGTGGGTCACCTGTCATTATTATATCCTTGTGTAGTATATTTGGTTATTGTAGTGTCGGGGTGAGATATTGGGGGTCACCTGTCATTATTATATCCTTGTGTATTATATTTGGTTATTGTAGTGTCGGGGTGAGATATTGTGGGTCACCGGTCATTATTATATCCTTGTGTGTGATATTTGGTTATTGTAGTGTCGGGGTGAGATATTGTGGGTCACCTGTCATTATTATATCCTTGTGTAGTATATTTGGTTATTGTAGTGTCGGGGTGAGATATTGTGGGTCACCGGTCATTATTATATCCTTGTGTGTGATATTTGGTTATTGTAGTGTCGGGGTGAGATATTGTGGGTCACCTGTCATTATTATATCCTTGTGTAGTATATTTGGTTATTGTAGTGTCGGGTGAGATATTGTGGGTCACCTGTCATTATTATATCCTTGTGTATTATATTTGGTTATTGTAGTGTCGGGTGAGATATTGTGGGTCACCTGTCATTATTATATCCTTGTGTATGATATTTGGTTATTGTAGTGTCGGGGTGAGATATTGTGGGTCACCTGTCATTATTATATCCTTGTGTAGTATATTTGGTTATTGTGGTGTCGGGGTGAGATATTGTGGGTCACCTGTCATTATTATATCCTTGTGTATTATATTTGGTTATTGTGGTGTCGGGTGAGATATTGTGGGTCACCTGTCATTATTATATCCTTGTGTATGATATTTGGTTATTGTAGTGTCGGGGTGAGATATTGTGGGTCACCTGTCATTATTATATCCTTGTGTAGTATATTTGGTTATTGTGGTGTCGGGTGAGATATTGTGGGTCACCTGTCATTATTATATCCTTGTGTGTGATATTTGGTTATTGTAGTGTCGGGGTGAGATATTGTGGGTCACCTGTCATTATTATATCCTTGTGTATGATATTTGGTTATTGTAGTGTCGGGGTGAGATATTGTGGGTCACCTGTCATTATTATATCCTTGTGTATTATATTTGGTTATTGTAGTGTCGGGTGAGATATTGTGGGTCACCTGTCATTATTATATACTTGTGTAGTATATTTGGTTATTGTAGTGTCGGGGTGAGATATTGTGGGTCACCTGTCATTATTATATCCTTGTGTAGTATATTTGGTTATTGTAGTGTCGGGGTGAGATATTGTGGGTCACCGGTCATTATTATATCCTTGTGTGTGATATTTGGTTATTGTAGTGTCGGGGTGAGATATTGTGGGTCACCTGTCATTATTATATCCTTGTGTAGTATATTTGGTTATTGTAGTGTCGGGTGAGATATTGTGGGTCACCTGTCATTATTATATCCTTGTGTAGTATATTTGGTTATTGTAGTGTCGGGGTGAGATATTGTGGGTCACCTGTCATTATTATATCCTTGTGTAGTATATTTTGTTATTGTAGTGTCGGGTGAGATATTGGGGGTCACCGGTCATTATTATATCCTTGTGTAGTATATTTGGTTATTGTAGTGTCGGGTGAGATATTGGGGGTCACCTGTCATTATTATATCCTTGTGTAGTATATTTGGTTATTGTAGTGTCGGGTGAGATATTGTGGGTCACCTGTCATTATTATATCCTTGTGTGTTATATTTGGTTATTGTAGTGTCGGGGTGAGATATTGTGGGTCACCGGTCATTATTATATCCTTGTGTAGTATATTTGGTTATTGTAGTGTCGGGTGAGATATTGTGGGTCACCTGTCATTATTATATCCTTGTGTGTTATATTTGGTTATTGTAGTGTCGGGGTGAGATATTGTGGGTCACCGGTCATTATTATATCCTTGTGTAGTATATTTGGTTATTGTAGTGTCGGGTGAGATATTGTGGGTCACCTGTCATTATTATATCCTTGTGTGTTATATTTGGTTATTGTAGTGTCGGGGTGAGATATTGTGGGTCACCTGTCATTATTATATCCTTGTGTGTTATATTTGGTTATTGTAGTGTCGGGGTGAGATATTGTGGGTCACCTGTCATTATTATATCCTTGTGTGTTATATTTGGTTATTGTAGTGTCGGGGTGAGATATTGTGGGTCACCTGTCATTATTATATCCTTGTGTATTATATTTGGTTATTGTAGTGTCGGGTGAGATATTGTGGGTCACCTGTCATTATTATATCCTTGTGTAGTATATTTGGTTATTGTAGTGTCGGGGTGAGATATTGTGGGTCACCTGTCATTATTATATCCTTGTGTAGTATATTTGGTTATTGTAGTGTCGGGGTGAGATATTGTGGGTCACCTGTCATTATTATATCCTTGTGTAGTATATTTGGTTATTGTAGTGTCGGGGTGAGATATTGGGGGTCACCTGTCATTATTATATCCTTGTGTAGGGTTTGCTGCGCAGCCTGGATGCCGATGCTTTATATAACCCTCTAGAGATCAGCGGCAATCTGTACCCACATCTCCAGGCTTCTCTCACACAGACTCCCAGACGTCACGTCTCCACATTTCCGGGAGCAGCGGCGCCCAGCAGACAGGTAATGATCCTGTAGTCTATATAATTTCTGATGTTCCGCGCTGCTCTGTGATTTTCGGGCACTGCGGGCTGTTTTATGGCTTCTGTGGGACGCCTCGGATTGCTGCTGTCAGGCTGTGGTCTTGGGGGTGACAGTTTGTGGGCAGCCGGATCAGTGTTTCCACCTAGTCTGAGATAGTTAGAGGGAATCTGCCTTCAGACAAGCCGAGGCTATAAGTAACGCGCCTCCACCAGTGCTGATGGAAAACATCGGTCAGCGACACATGATAGCAGCGGGCAGCCGCCGGTCAGCGACACATGACAGCAGCGGGCAGCCGCCGGTCAGCGACACATGACAGCAGCGGGCAGCCGCCGGTCAGCGACACATGACAGCAGCGGGCAGCCGCCGGTCAGCGACACATGACAGCAGCGGGCAGCCGCCGGTCAGCGACACATGACAGCAGCGGGCAGCCGCCGGTCAGCGACACATGACAGCAGCGGGCAGCCGCCGGTCAGCGACACATGACAGCAGTCCTACAAGGCCGATTACTACGGTTTGTGAGTCTGTAAAGTCTGTCAACCAAAATGGGGCCGGAAAAACGTAGAAGTAAAAAGCATCATAAGCTGCGCCACTACTGGGGCCTGACGGGCGTCCAGACAGCAGATGAGGGGCACGGGGGGGGGGGGGGCCATTTCAGGGCACGGGGGAGGGGCACGGCTCTGTGTGGAAGATAAACCCTATAAATGAGAAGTTCATGAGTATAATAAAGTGTGAATCTTTCTCCCCGGCTTCCTCCTCGTCTCTTCTCCCCCAGATACAGCTCTGACGGGCGTAGTTCTCACATGGGGTCACTTCTGGGGGAGTTTCCATGTTCTGACGAAAAAAAATCCCAAACATTTTATCATTTGTTAACCCCTTGTGTTAGGCTGAAAAGTAAAAAAAAGAATAGATAAGAAAATGTCCCCAATTACGGACCCGGATGAGCCGCGGCCGGGATATGCAAAAGGAATTTATCTTGTCGTTTTTTATTAACCTGGACTTAAAAACGTGCGAGTAACGCAAAATATATTATTTCTGCAAAATCTTTATTCTCCGATGAATTGCCAAAAACCACCGGTAAAGTTACTGAGTCCTGAAGGGGTTAATTATCAGGTTATACAGAATAGCGGAAATATAAACGCCATCACCTCTGCTTTTTCTAGATGATTTTCCCCACTGGAAAAGTCAGAGCCACAATCGCTCCCTTACATTTTGCTGCTCCCGAACACAACAAGCGCCGACGTCCGGGAAATGACGAGCCGTCACCCAAGGAGAAGCGGCAACAAGACCAAGAGGACTGAACCGCTTATCCTCATACCCATCATTGTCACCGTTACTTCTGTTCCCTGCTCTGATCCTTATTGTTCAGTTTTTAGTCAGACAGTGTCAATATAACAGCGCCGCCATCATATACACCGATCCAGCAGTGTCAATATAACCGCGCCGCCATCATATACACCGATCCAGCAGTGTCAATATAACAGCGCCGCCATCATATACACCGATCCAGCAGTGTCAGTATAACAGCGCCACCATCATATACACCGATCCAGCAGTGTCAATATAACAGCGCCGCCATCATATACACCGATCCAGCAGTGTCAGTATAACAGCGCCGCCATCATATACACAGATCCGGCAGTGTCAGTATAACAGCGCCACCATCATATACACAGATCCAGTAGTGTCAGTATAACAGCGCCACCATCATATACACCGATCCAGCAGTGTCAGTATAACAGCGCCACCATCATATACACAGATCCAGCAGTGTCAGTATAACAGCGCCCCATCATATACACAGATCCAGCAGTGTCAGTATAACAGCGCCGCCATCATACACACCGATCCAGCAGTGTCAGTATAACAGCGCCGCCATCATATACACAGATCCAGCAGTGTCAGTATAACAGCGCCACCATCATATACACAGATCCAGTAGTGTCAGTATAACAGCGCCCCATCATATACACAGATCCAGTAGTGTCAGTATAACAGCGCCCCATCATATACACAGATCCAGCAGTGTCAGTATAACAGCGCCCCACCATATACACAGATCCAGCAGTGTCAGTATAACAGCGCCGCCATCATATACACCGATCCAGCAGTGTCAGTATAACAGCGCCGCCATCATACACACAGATCCAGTAGTGTCAGTATAACAGCGCTGCCATCATATACACAGATCCAGCAGTGTCAGTATAACAGCGCCGCCATCATATACACAGATCCAGCAGTGTCAGTATAACAGCGCCCCATCATATACACCGATCCAGCAGTGTCAGTATAACAGCGCCCCATCATATACACCGATCCAGCAGTGTCAGTATAACAGCGCCACCATCATATACACAGATCCAGCAGTGTCAGTATAACAGCGCCACCATCATATACACAGATCCAGTAGTGTCAGTATAACAGCGCCACCATCATATACACAGATCCAGTAGTGTCAGTATAACAGCGCCGCCATCATATACACAGATCCAGCAGTGTCAGTATAACAGCGCCGCCATCATATACACAGATCCAGCAGTGTCAGTATAACAGCACCGCCATCATATACACAGATCCAGTAGTGTCAGTATAACAGCGCCGCCATCATATACACCGATCCAGCAGTGTCAGTATAACAGCACCGCCATCATATACACCGATCCAGCAGTGTCAGTATAACAGCACCGCCATCATATACACAGATCCAGTAGTGTCAGTATAACAGCGCCGCCATCATATACACAGATCCAGTAGTGTCAGTATAACAGCGCCGCCATCATATACACAGATCCAGCAGTGTCAGTATAACAGCGCCGCCATCATATACACAGATCCAGTAGTGTCAGTATAACAGCGCCGCCATCATATACACAGATCCAGCAGTGTCAGTATAACAGCGCCGCCATCATATACACCGATCCAGCAGTGTCAGTATAACAGCGCCGCCATCATATACACCGATCCAGCAGTGTCAGTATAACAGCGCCACCATCATATACACAGATCCAGTAGTGTCAGTATAACAGCGCCGCCATCATATACACAGATCCAGCAGTGTCAGTATAACAGCGCCGCCATCATATACACAGATCCAGCAGTGTCAGTATAACAGCGCCGGCATCATATACACAGATCCAGCAGTGTCAGTATAACAGCGCCGCCATCATATACACAGATCCAGCAGTGTCAGTATAACAGCGCCGCCATCATATACACAGATCCAGCAGTGTCAGTATAACAGCGCCACCATCATATACACCGATCCAGCAGTGTCAGTATAACAGCGCCATCATATATACACAGATCCAGCAGTGTCAGTATAACAGCGCCGCCATCATATACACCGATCCAGTAGTGTCAGTATAACAGCGCCGCCATCATATACACCGATCCAGCAGTGTCAGTATAACAGCGCCGCCATCATATACACAGATCCAGCAGTGTCAGTATAACAGCGCCGCCATCATATACACAGATCCAGCAGTGTCAGTATAACAGCGCCGCCATCATATACACAGATCCAGCAGTGTCAGTATAACAGCGCCCCCATCATATACACAGATCCAGCAGTGTCAGTATAACAGCACCGCCATCATATACACAGATCCAGCAGTGTCAGTATAACAGCACCACCATCATATACACAGATCCAGCAGTGTCAGTATAACAGCACCGCCATCATATACACCGATCCAGCAGTGTCAGTATAACAACGCCACCATCATATACACCGATCCAGCAGTGTCAGTATAACAGCGCCGCCATCATATACACAGATCCAGCAGTGTCAGTATAACAGCACCACCATCATATACACAGATCCAGCAGTGTCAGTATAACAGCGCCGCCATCATATACACAGATCCAGCAGTGTCAGTATAACAGCGCCGCCATCATATACACCGATCCAGCAGTGTCAGTATAACAGCGCCACCATCATATACACAGATCCAGCAGTGTCAGTATAACAGCGCCGCCATCATATACACAGATCCAGCAGTGTCAGTATAACAGCGCCGCCATCATATACACAGATCCAGCAGTGTCAGTATAACAGCGCCACCATCATATACACAGATCCAGCAGTGTCACTATAACAGCGCCGCCATCATATACACAGATCCAGTAGTGTCAGTATAACAGCGCCGCCATCATATATACACAGATCCAGTAGTGTCAGTATAACAGCACCGCCATCATATACACCGATCCAGCAGTGTCAGTATAACAGCGCCGTCATCATATACACAGATCCAGTAGTGTCAGTATAACAGCGCCACCATCATATACACAGATCCAGTAGTGTCAGTATAACAGCGCCGCCATCATACACACAGATCCAGCAGTGTCAGTATAACAGCGCCGCCATCATATACACAGTTCCAGTAGTGTCAGTATAACAGCGCCGCCATCATACACACAGATCCAGCAGTGTCAGTATAACAGCGCCGCCATCATATACACAGATCCAGTAGTGTCAGTATAACAGCGCCGCCATCATATACACAGATCCAGTAGTGTCAGTATAACAGCACCGCCATCATATACACAGATCCAGCAGTGTCAGTATAACAGCGCCGCCATCATATACACAGATCCAGCAGTGTCAGTATAACAGCGCCGTCATCATATACACAGATCCAGCAGTGTCAGTATAACAGCGCCGCCATCATATACACAGATCCAGCAGTGTCAGTATAACAGCGCCACCATCATATACACAGATCCAGCAGTGTCAGTATAACAGCGCCGCCATCATATACACAGATCCAGCAGTGTCAGTATAACAGCGCCACCATCATACACACCGATCCAGCAGTGTCAGTATAACAGCGCCACCATCATATACACCGATCCAGCAGTGTCAGTATAACAGCGCCACCATCATATACACAGATCCAGCAGTGTCAGTATAACAGCGCCGCCATCATATACACAGATCCAGCAGTGTCAGTATAACAGCGCCGCCATCATATACACAGATCCAGCAGTGTCAGTATAACAGCGCCGCCATCATATACACAGATCCAGCAGTGTCAGTATAACAGCGCCGCCATCATATACACAGATCCAGCAGTGTCAGTATAACAGCGCCGCCATCATATACACAGATCCAGCAGTGTCAGTATAACAGCGCCGTCATCATATACACAGATCCAGCAGTGTCAGTATAACAGCGCCGCCATCATATACACAGATCCAGTAGTGTCAGTATAACAGCACCGCCATCATATACACAGATCCAGCAGTGTCAGTATAACAGCGCCCCATCATATACACAGATCCAGCAGTGTCAGCATAACAGCGCCACCATCATATACACAGATCCAGCAGTGTCAGTATAACAGCGCCACCATCATATACACAGATCCAGCAGTGTCAGTATAACAGCGCCACCATCATATACACAGATCCAGCAGTGTCAGTATAACAGCGCCGCCATCATATACACAGATCCAGCAGTGTCAGTATAACAGCGCCACCATCATATACACAGATCCAGCAGTGTCAGTATAACAGCGCCGCCATCATATACACAGATCCAGCAGTGTCAGTATAACAGCGCCGCCATCATACACACAGATCCAGCAGTGTCAGTATAACAGCGCCGCCATCATATACACAGATCCAGCAGTGTCAATATAACAGCGCCGCCATCATATACACCGATCCAGTAGTGTCAGTATAACAGCGCCGTCATCATATACACAGATCCAGCAGTGTCAGTATAACAGCGCCGCCATCATATACACAGATCCAGCAGTGTCAGTATAACAGCGCCGCCATCATATACACCGATCCAGCAGTGTCAGTATAACAGCGCCGCCATCATATACACAGATCCAGCAGTGTCAGTATAACAGCGCCACCATCATATACACAGATCCAGCAGTGTCAGTATAACAGCGCCACCATCATACACACAGATCCAGCAGTGTCAGTATAACAGCGCCGCCATCATATACACAGATCCAGTAGTGTCAGTATAACAGCGCCGCCATCATATACACAGATCCAGCAGTGTCAGTATAACAGCGCCGCCATCATATACACAGATCCAGTAGTGTCAGTATAACAGCGCCACCATCATATACACAGATCCAGCAGTGTCAGTATAACAGCGCCGCCATCATATACACAGATCCAGCAGTGTCAGTATAACAGCACCATCATATACAAAGATCCAGTAGTGTCAGTATAACAGCGCCGCCATCATATACACCGATCCAGCAGTGTCAGTATAACAGCGCCGCCATCATATACACAGATCCAGCAGTGTCAGTATAACAGCGCCGCCATCATATACACAGATCCAGCAGTGTCAGTATAACAGCGCCGCCATCATATACACAGATCCAGTAGTGTCAGTATAACAGCGCCACCATCATATACACAGATCCAGCAGTGTCAGTATAACAGCGCCGCCATCATATACACAGATCCAGCAGTGTCAGTATAACAGCACCATCATATACAAAGATCCAGTAGTGTCAGTATAACAGCGCCGCCATCATATACACCGATCCAGCAGTGTCAGTATAACAGCGCCGCCATCATATACACAGATCCAGCAGTGTCAGTATAACAGCGCCGCCATCATATACACAGATCCAGCAGTGTCAGTATAACAGCGCCACCATCATATACACAGATCCAGCAGTGTCAGTATAACAGCGCCACCATCATATACACAGATCCAGCAGTGTCAGTATAACAGCGCCACCATCATATACACAGATCCAGCAGTGTCAGTATAACAGCGCCACCATCATATACACAGATCCAGCAGTGTCAGTATAACAGCACCGCCATCATATACACAGATCCAGCAGTGTCAATATAACAGCGCCGCCATCATATACACCGATCCAGCAGTGTCAGTATAACAGCGCCGCCATCATATACACAGATCCAGCAGTGTCAGTATAACAGCGCCACCATCATATACACAGATCCAGCAGTGTCAGTATAACAGCGCCGCCATCATATACACAGATCCAGCAGTGTCAGTATAACAGCGCCACCATCATATACACAGATCCAGCAGTGTCAGTATAACAGCGCCGCCATCATATACACCGATCCAGCAGTGTCAGTATAACAGCGCCCCATCATATACACAAATCCAGTAGTGTCAGTATAACAGCGCCGCCATCATATACACAGATCCAGTAGTGTCAGTATAACAGCGCCGCCATCATATACACAGATCCAGCAGTGTCAGTATAACAGCACCGCCATCATATACACAGATCCAGCAGTGTCAGTATAACAGCACCGCCATCATATACACAGATCCAGCAGTGTCAGTATAACAGCGCCGCCATCATATACACAGATCCAGCAGTGTCAGTATAACAGCGCCGCCATCATATACACAGATCCAGCAGTGTCAGTATAACAGCGCCCCATCATATACACAGATCCAGCAGTGTCAGTATAACAGCGCCGCCATCATATACACAGATCCAGTAGTGTCAGTATAACAGCACCGCCATCATATACACAGATCCAGCAGTGTCAGTATAACAGCGCCCCATCATATACACAGATCCAGCAGTGTCAGCATAACAGCGCCGCCATCATATACACAGATCCAGTAGTGTCAGTATAACAGCGCCACCATCATATACACAGATCCAGCAGTGTCAGTATAACAGCGCCGCCATCATATACACAGATCCAGTAGTGTCAGTATAACAGCACCGCCATCATATACACCGATCCAGCAGTGTCAGTATAACAGCGCCCCATCATATATACAGATCCAGCAGTGTCAGTATAACAGCGCCCCATCATATACACAGATCCAGTAGTGTCAGTATAACAGCGCCGCCATCATATACACAGATCCAGCAGTGTCAGTATAACAGCACCGCCATCATATACACAGATCCAGCAGTGTCAGTATAACAGCACCGCCATCATATACACAGATCCAGTAGTGTCAGTATAACAGCACCGCCATCATATACACAGATCCAGTAGTGTCAGTATAACAGCGCCGCCATCATATACACAGATCCAGTAGTGTCAGTATAACAGCGCCGCCATCATATACACAGATCCAGCAGTGTCAGTATAACAGCGCCGCCATCATACACACAGATCCAGCAGTGTCAGTATAACAGCACCGCCATCATATACACAGATCCAGCAGTGTCAGTATAACAGCGCCGCCATCATATACACAGATCCAGCAGTGTCAGTATAACAGCGCCGCCATCATATACACCGATCCAGCAGTGTCAGTATAACAGCACCGCCATCATATACACAGATCCAGCAGTGTCAGTATAACAGCGCCGCCATCATATACACCGATCCAGTAGTGTCAGTATAACAGCGCCGCCATCATATACACAGATCCAGCAGTGTCAGTATAACAGCGCCGTCATCATATACACAGATCCAGCAGTGTCAGTATAACAGCGCCGTCATCATATACACAGATCCAGCAGTGTCAGTATAACAGCGCCGCCATCATATACACAGATCCAGCAGTGTCAGTATAACAGCGCCGCCATCATATACACCGATCCAGCAGTGTCAGTATAACAGCGCCGTCATCATACACACAGATCCAGCAGTGTCAGTATAACAGCGCCGCCATCATATACACCGATCCAGCAGTGTCAGTATAACAGCGCCGCCATCATATACACAGATCCAGCAGTGTCAGTATAACAGCGCCGCCATCATACACACAGATCCAGCAGTGTCAGTATAACAGCGCCGCCATCATATACACCGATCCAGCAGTGTCAGTATAACAGCGCCATCATATACACAGATCCAGTAGTGTCAGTATAACAGCGCCGCCATCATATACACAGATCCAGCAGTGTCAGTATAACAGCGCCCCATCATATACACAGATCCAGCAGTGTCAGTATAACAGCGCCGTCATCATATACACAGATCCAGCAATGTCAGTATAACAGCGCCGCCATCATATACACAGATCCAGCAGTGTCAGTATAACAGCGCCGCCATCATATACACAGATCCAGCAGTGTCAGTATAACAGCGCCGCCATCATATACACCGATCCAGCAGTGTCAGTATAACAGCGCCGCCATCATATACACAGATCCAGCAGTGTCAGTATAACAGCGCCGCCATCATATACACAGATCCAGCAGTGTCAGTATAACAGCGCCACCATCATATACACCGATCCAGCAGTGTCAGTATAACAGCGCCGCCATCATATACACAGATCCAGCAGTGTCAGTATAACAGCGCCGCCATCATATACACAGATCCAGCAGTGTCAGTATAACAGCGCCGCCATCATATACACCGATCCAGCAGTGTCAGTATAACAGCGCCGCCATCATATACACCGATCCAGTAGTGTCAGTATAACAGCGCCGCCATCATATACACAGATCCAGTAGTGTCAGTATAACAGCACCGCCATCATATACACCGATCCACCAGTGTCAGTATAACAGCGCCGCCATCATATACACCGATCCAGCAGTGTCAATATAACAGCGCCGCCATCATATACACAGATCCAGCAGTGTCAGTATAACAGCGCCGCCATCATATACACAGATCCAGCAGTGTCAGTATAACAGCACCGCCATCATATACACCGATCCAGTAGTGTCAGTATAACAGCACCGCCATCATATACACCGATCCAGCAGTGTCAGTATAACAGCGCCGCCATCATATACACAGATCCAGCAGTGTCACTATAACAGCGCCGCCATCATATACACAGTTCCAGCAGTGTCACTATAACAGCGCCGCCATCATATACACCGATCCAGCAGTGTCACTATAACAGCGCCGCCATCATATACACCGATCCATGATCAGGGGACTGTAGAGTGCGTACACTCCTACCGGGGGGGGAAGTGGCTTCACCTACTCACCTTCCCCATTAATGGCCATACCTTTTCCCAAACCCCCTGTCCCTCTAATAAGACTCAGACACTTGGGTTGGATAAATTTGGCCACAGCAGCCATTTTATTTACAAACAAACATCAAGAACAACAATTTACAAATAATAACAATGGAAGGGGAGTCCTTGGAGCTACAAAAGTCTGTCACCAAACAGCCCACCTGCATAGTATTTTACTCCCAGCCGTCACCCTACTGGCTCAGGGGCACTGTTATACCTGCAGTTGGCTGACCTCAACCGCAACCACTCCCCGAGACTCCACCCAGCGGGAGCCCAAATTGACCAGACTACCAACCATTATAAATTGGGGAGGGACCATACCCCCTATGAATTCCCCCCCCCCCACAGTAATTTACCACCAACTCCAAGGACCCCCAATCCGCCACACGAACATACTTAGACACCTTTAAGTATGCGAGCCCCCACCCAACAAGAGGGCCCTTTCGATACCTTCCTGCAGGCGCAGAGTCCACAGGTCAATCCCCACGGCCGTCAGGTGCACACCATCACCTAGCCAATAATTACCCTGGCCATCCTCGAAGTCATAATGACGCACGAAGACCCCCCCGTTTCTCACCACGAAACCCGAAACTGCCCGATTAACCTTAACCCTGGCTTTATTTAACCGCATGCCGCCAAACCTTCCGCGGGACAATCTCTGACCACACCACCTTAATACCCGGGAAAACGGACCATAACCTGAGTAGATCGTATTTTATATCCCTGATCAACTCACGAAAAGGACGACTACCCAAATCGTTACCCTCGACATGTAACACCAAGACATCCGGGGCCCTGTCCATCAGCGCAAACCGATGCACGTCCGGCAACACCCGACTCCACAGGATCCCCCTACTCCCCAGCCACCGCACGACTACATCCTCCCGCCGAAAACCCAACTGCCGCCCGTCCGGACGAACATCCGGCCGCTCCGCCCCCCAATGAACGTAGGAATGCCCGACGATCCACACCAATCGGCCCGCGGGTCCTGACAAATAAAACCACTGATTAACAAAACGAGTAAGGATGCAAGCGAAAACATGGAGGAGGAGAGAAAAAGCGACGAGGGGGGCAGGAGGGAATGTAGAGAAGGAGGGATTACGACTGGACTATCATATAAACTGAGGGCGCACATACAGCTGGAAACGGCGGGAATCCCATCGACCTATCCGCTTTACCACTTCCTCACCCAATCCCCATGCCACCGCCTCCGTCGCTGTCCCAATCAGAAAAGAATGGGGGGGAACAAAGCCTCCTCCAATCCCAACAGCCGCACACACTCCGATCCGTTACCAACACATCTTCCATTCTCAACCCCCCAGGTCTCCTTGTGCTGGGAGCCACCAGCTCCCCGACCCTCAGGGCCCCAAAAAATGCCCACGAGAACGCCAACCTATACAGGGTCACCTCGTAGCTGGAAAAACAAATGTCACACAACACCCCCCACAACTGTTCCAACAACATAAAAGACACTGGGCGCCGCCGATCCGGCAACGTCCTCCCTCTCCTGTACCCCCTCAGGGCCTGGCCAACCAAAAAACTTTTTGTAACATCCGTGTACCCCCGGACCTTACAACCAAAAACCAGGGCTGCCACAAAACGATTTACCTTGGACACTGACCAGCCCCCGATAGAGACTTGCCCCAGAAAACTACCAACGCCACCACCCGATCATCATCCGTCACTACACCCTCCAGAACTGCCAACCAACTCTCCCCCTCCCGCCATGCCGAATCATAAGCAGCCCAAGTACCCTGAGCAAGCGAAGCCTGAATCAAACCTCCTGCGGCTCGTAACCCAGCCCCCACACCCATTCTGGGCAAGCGATCCCATCCTCCTCCGCGTCCGGAGCCACCATCCTGAAACGCTCCCACTGCAAGCGAGAAAGAGAATCTGCTATGTCATTTTTGATCCCTGGCACATGAACCGCCACAACCCAAGCGTTCAAAGACAAGCAACGTAAAACCAAGTGCCTCAACAGCCGGACGACCGGGGGGGATGATGCTGACACGTTGTTAATAGCCCCCACCACGCCCAAGTTGTCACAATGGAACCGTACCTTACTGTCCCGAAACCTCTCATTCCAAATTTCCACCGCCACTACTATGGGAAACAGCTCTAGGAATGCCAGGTTCTTCACCAAACCCAACTCCGCCCATTCCTCAGGCCACCGCGCCGCACACCACTGACCCCTGCAGTAAGCCCCAAATCCCACGCCCCCCGCAGCATCTGTAACCAGCTCCCAATCCACGCTGTCAACCACCGGGGCCATGATCAAGGACCTCCCATTATAACGATGCAAAAACTCAAACCAAACTGCCAAATCCGCCATCAGCGCCTGTGTCAGACGAATAAAATGATGAGGGGCTGTCACCCCAGCCGTTGCTCCCGACTGCCGCCTGCTGAAAATCCGGCCCATGGGCATAATCCTGCAAGCAAAGTTAAGCCTACCCAACAATGACTGTAATGCACGTAACGTGATCTTACGCAAATGCCTAGCCCGGTCCACCTCAGCCTGTAACGCTACCAATTTATCTTCCGGGAGCCGACACTCCATCCTCAAAGAATCAATGGTGATTCCTAAAAAGACCAGACATGAGCTAGGTCCCTCCGTTTTGTCCTGGGCCAAAGGCACACCGACCCTCTTTGCCACCCACTCCATCGTGCTCAACAATGTAGCACAAACCGAAGACCCGCCGGGACCAACACACAGGAAATCATCCAAGTAATGTATGACCGACGAGACCCCCGCAACATCGCAAACCACCCACTCCAGTAAAGAACTAAAAGCCTCAAAATAGGCACAGGAAATAGAACACCCCATAGGGAGGCAGTGATCCACAAAATAAGCCCCGTCCCAATAACATCCTAACAGCCGTATGCTCTCAGGATGCACGGGGAGGAGGCGAAAGGCCGACTCAATATCAGTTTTTGCCATTAATGCACCCACACCGTAGCGGCGCACCCACGCAACCGCCGCATCAAACAACGTGTAAGCCACCGAGCAAAGTTCCGGAGAAATCCCATCATTAACCGATCGCCCCCTCGGGTAAGATAAATGATGTATGAGCCTAAACTTATTCGGCTCCTTCTTAGGCACCACCCCCAGCGGTGACACCACCAGATCCGGTAAAGGGCAACTCTCCAACGGACCTGCCATGCGCCCCAACTCCACCTCCTTCCGCAACTTATCCCCTACTACCCCTGGATACTGCAACGCTGAACGCAAACTACGCAAGGTAAACGGCACCTTGTGAGCAGGGGCAGGGATACGGAAACCAACCTGAAAACCATCCAACACCAATCTTGCCCTGGACCTATCAGGGTACCTATTTAGAAAGGGCTCCATGTTTTCCAACCTCACCGGTGTCCGTCCCTTGACTAGCGCCCCCGGCCCCTCGTCCTTTTCCCTTCCGAAAACATTAAACCGCTCCGTGAGAGATCCCCCCCGCAGGAGGAGCAGCTATGTTTGAACTTACAACCCGGTCCGAACTTACACTGGCCCTCATTAAACTGCCAGAGGAACCCGGATTTTCCTCCTGCCACCCCTGCTCCCCCCCAGAAGGCAATGAGGGGCCGGCCACCCCGGCCCCACACCCCTTGAAAGGACTGGCCAAAACGCACTGGAGCCATGACCCGCAACCATAACCCTATGTCTTTGTTATCCCACTGCTCATCATAGCGCAGCCACGTCTGCCCGCCGTAAACTCGATGAGCCTCTCCGATAGCATCCATATAACAGAAGAGGCCGGAACATATCCACATATTCATCCCTCCATATCTTTTCCCTTACTTCCGGTTTCAGATGCGCCCCCAATGGGCCCTCAAAACAAACATAGACCTCGCCCTTCGCCTTATCATCCAACCGCACCTCATCCACTGCCACATCCTTTTCTGTCTGCACCGACACTGCCACGCCCGATTCCCTAGACACCACCCCAGCTCCCCATAGCGTGCTATCCACCACTGCAGGCCCCGACGGCCCCACCCAAGCTGCAACCGGGGACGGAGAACCTATCGCCCCCCCTCCGCATCGCGCCAAAAGGTCACGCACACAACACAACAATTCCTGAATCTCACCCCCACCACCCGTACTTCCTGTAATCCCCCCGCTACACCCCGGCAATCCCATAGGCGAAAGTGAACCCCCACCCCCTACCCCTGGGGACCGAAATACAGCAGGCAATGAAAAAGTAGGAGACAGCGACTCACCGGGCTGCGCAGGTGCTGTGTCCCCACCAGCGGGGGCGAAGGATCCATCCAGACGTCCCTCTTGGTCACCGAACTCACGGTCGTCCACTTCATCCTGCCCAGACGGGACAGGACAAGCGCCGCACGCATGACATCCCCGACCTTCTGATGGAGCGCTCCGTAACTGCGCCGATGAACTGGGCCTCTCCGCCCGTCTGTTGGGGGGCTCGACCACCCCGCGGGCCGCAGGTAGCCGCCTTCCTGCCCGCCGTGTCACCACCGACCGTGGCACACGCCTGGAATTGGTTGCATCATCCTGGGTACAGGTGGGCCGCCCGACTGGAGCATCGCCAGCACGGCCCAACGCAAGTCCTGGGTCCCGTCGTCTGGAGGCAGAGGGAGGTCCCGGATGCATGGGCGCCTGCCCTACCACCTCCGCTGAGCCAGGCCGGCTTCCAGGATTCCTCTCAGACCAGGCCGTCCTGCTCACGGCAGCCGAGCGAGGGGCCCGGCCTGGAGGGTCCCTCGTGGGGCTCCTTACCCTGCGCCTGGCTCGTGGCATCACTTCCGGGCTCAACCTCTCCGGAGGCCTCGTGCGACGTGACCGCCGCCGGGGAGGAGAGGACGGCACCGCCTGCGCCCCAGATCCAAACATGGCCGCGTCCTCCGTACTCGCCCCTGAATCAGGGGGCTCCCCATCTTCCTCTCCTCGTCCGCTCACCGCCGAGCTCGGAGCCCCAGACAGCGGGCCGGAAAGCCCCAGCCCCTCCGCTAGCCAGGCCATGCCTCGTTCTGCTACTGCTGCCCGGAGCTGGGTAAGTAGTGCATCCATTGTAAAGTCCTGGACAAGCTTCCCGTGCTGCTACAAGCTTCCCTGTGCTGTTACTAAAGATGGCGACGCCTTTCCCTCTCCTACCCTTAAGTAAACTGACCTCGCCCCCCTCACATCCGCCCCCTCCTAACCACACCCCTAACTCCTTAACTCCTTCCCTTCCTAACATCCCTGATCATGGTGGCCTCCCCCTATGGCATTCTGCCGGGTCCAGCCTGTACTTGATCAGGGGACTGTAGAGTGCGTACATTCACCCACTCCCCTTCCCCCATTAGTGGCCATACCCCTTACTAAACCCCCGTCCCTATAATAAAACTCGGACACTTGGGTTGGATAAATTCGGCCACAGCAGCCATTTTATTTACAAACAAACATAATGAACAACAATTTACAAATAATAATTGCAATGGAAGGGGAGTCCTTGGAGCTACAAAAGTCTGTCACCAAGTCATCGTATTTTACTCCCAGCCGTCACCCTACTGGCTCAGGGGCACCGTCATACCTGCAGTTGGCTGACCTAAACCGCAACCACTCCCCGGGACACCACCCAGGAGGAACCCAAATTGACCAGACCACCAAACCATAATAAATTAGGGGGGGACCAAACCCCCTATGAATCCCCCCCCACAGTAATTTACCACCAACTCCAAGGACCCCCAATCCGCCACACGAACATACTTAGACACCCTTAAGTATGCGAGCCCCCACCCAACAAGAGGGCCCTTTCGATCCCTTCCTGCAACCGCAGAGTCCACCGGTCAATCCCCACAGCCGTCAGGTGCACACCATCACCTAGCCAATAATTACCCAGGCCATCCTCGAAGTCGTAATGACGAAACCCGAAACTGGCCGATTAACCTTCACCCGGGCTTTATTTAAACGCGCCACTGACCTGGCATGCCACCAAACCTTACTCGGGACAATCTCTGACCACACCACCTTAACACCCAGGAAACTGGACCACAACCTGAGTAAATCATATTTAATATCCCTAATCAATTCCCGGAAAGGACGACTACCCAAATCATTACCCCCGACGTGCAAAACCAGGACATTCGGAGCTCTATCCATCTGCACAAACCTGTGCACATCAGGCAACACCCGACTCCACGACATCCCTCTGCTCCCCACCCACCGCACAACTAGCTCCTCCCGCCGAGAACCCAACTGCCACCCGTCCGGACAAACATCAACACGCTCCGCCCCCCAATGAACGTACGAATGCCCGATGATCCACACCAATCTGTCAGAGGGACCTGGAAAAATAAAACCAAACAGATTAAAACCAAAGCTACGCACAGATGTGAGCGAAAAGTAAGGAGGAGAGAAAAAAAGAGTGGGAGAGATTAAGACCACACAAAATGATCACAAAAACTGGGGGCGCACGTACAACTGGAAATGGCGGGAATCACATCGTCCTATCCACTTCACCACCTCCGCCCCCAACCCTCATGCCTCCGTCGCCGCCCCATTACGAAATGAATGGGGGGGGGGGGAAACAAAGACTCCTCTAATCCCAACTGCCGCAGGCACCTACGAAAAATCCACGTAAACTGGTACAGGGACAGAAAAGACCCGTCCTCGTGACACAACAACTGTCCCCCCATTACCGGCCAAACCTCTCTGTACCCCGCAAAGCATGCGACCGGGCACATCCTGGCCGCCCCCAACACCACTCTCTTACCCCGACCCCCCTCATCCGTCTTAGAATGCCGAATCCAGAATTCCACACTCCTGTCCGCCAACACCATATCTTCCATCCTGACAGGCAAGTTAAAGTGTATGTTCACAAATGCCAGAAGTCTAGCAAGCAAAATGGGGGAGCTGGAGGCCTTGATACTGGAAGAAAATATGGATATAGTTGGTGTTGCTGAAACATGTATGTCTGTATGTGAGAAGTGATATGAAGGCGGTGGTGTATGTCTGTATGTGAGAAATTATATGAAGGCGGTGGTGTATGTCTGTATGTGAGAAGTGATATGAAGGCGGTGGTGTATGTCTGTATGTGAGAAGTGATATGAAGGTGGTGGTGTATGTCTGTATGTGAGAAGCGATATGAAGGCGAGTGTGAAAGAGACAATAGTGGGTGAATACTGTGAGGAGGTTGAAACCTTGTGGGTGGAACTAGAAAGGGAGGTAAACACTGAAAAAATTACTTTTGGTGTAATCTATAGACCCCCCAATATAACTGAGGAGATGGAGGGTCAGCTATATAAACAGATGGAGCGGGCTGCACAGGCGGGTACTGTAGTGATAATGGGAGATTTTAATTTCCGGGATATTAATTGGTGTCATGGTTCAGCTTCAACTGCAAAGGGGAGACATTTCCTCAACCTGTTGCAGGAAAATTTTATGGGCCAGTTTGTGGAAGACCCGACTAGAGGTGAAGCTCTGTTGGATCTGGTCATTTCTAATAATGCAGATCTTGTTGGGAATGTCAATGTTCGTGAAAACCTCGGTAACAGTGATCATAATATAGTTACATTTTACCTATACTGTAAAAAACAAACGCAGGCTGGGAGGGCAAAAACATTTAATTTTAAGAAAGCCAATTTCCCCAGGATGAGGCTGCAATTCAGGATATAGACTGGGAAGAGCTAATGTCAAATAATGGAACAAATGATAAATGGGAGATTTTCAAATCTACTTTGAGTTATTATAGTGCAAAATTTATTCCTACAGGTAACAAGTATAAACGACTCAAATTAAACCCCACATGGCTTACACCTTCTGTGAAAGGGGCAATACACGACAAAAAAAGGGCATTTGAAAAATACAAATCTGAGGGTACAGCTGTAGCCTTTGTAAAATATAAAGAGCTTAATAAAATCTGTAAAAATGTAATAAAATTAGCAAAAATACAAAATGAAAGGCAGGTGGCCAAGGATAGTAAAACAAATCCCAAAAAATTCTTCAAGTATATAAATGCTAAAAAGCCAAGGTCTGAACATGTAGGACCCCTAGATAATGGTAATGGGGAGTTGATCACAGGGGATCAAGAGAAGGCAGAGCTACTAAATGGGTTCTTTAGCTCTGTATATACAACTGAAGAAAGAGCAGCTGATATAGCCGGTGCCAGTGCTGAGGAGCTGATGTAGCCGGTGCCAGTGCTGTTAATATATCAGTTGATATACTGAATTGGATGAATGTAGAGATGGTCCAAGCTAAATTAAATAAAATAAATGTGCACAAGGCCCCGGGACAGATGGGTTACACCCTAGAGTTCTTAAAGAGCTTAGTTCAGTTATTTCTGTCCCCCTTTTCATAATATTCAGAGAATCTCTAGTGACTGGTATAGTGCCAAGGGACTGGCGCAGCGCAAATGTAGTGCCGATTTTCAAAAAGGGCTCTAGGTCTTCCCCGGGTAATTATAGACCAGTAAGCTTAACTTCCATCGTGGGGAAAATGTTTGAGGGGCTATTGAGGGACTATATACAGGATTATGTGACAAAAAATAGCATTATAAGTGACAGCCAGCACGGTTTTACTAAGGACAGAAGTTGTCAAACTAACCTAATCTGTTTTTATGAAGAGGTGAGCAGAAGCCTAGACAGAGGGGCCGCTGTGGATAGGATATAATGATTATATGAGAGGTGAGGAGAAGCCTAGACAGAGGGGGGCGCTGTGGATATAGTGATTATATGAAGAGGTGAGCAGAAGCCTAGACAGAGGGGCCGCTGTGGATATAGTGATTATATGAAGAGGTGAGCAGAAGCCTAGACAGAGAGGCCGCTGTGGATATAGTGATTATATGAAGAGGTGAGCAGAAGCCTAGACAGAGAGGCCGCTGTGGATATAGTGATTATATGAAGAGGTGAGCAGAAGCCTAGACAGAGGGGCCGCTGTGGATATAATGATTATATGAGAGGTGAGGAGAAGCCTAGACAGAGGGGCCGCTGTGGATATAGTGTTTATATGAGAGGTAAGCAGAAGCCTAGACAGAGGGGCCGCTGTGGATATAGTGTTTTTATGAAGAGGTGAGCAGAAGTCTAGACAGAGGGGCCGCTGTGGATTTAGTGTTTTTGGACTTTGCAAAGGCATTTGACACTGTCCCCCATAGACGCCTAATGGGTAAATTAAGGACTATAGGTTTAGAAAGTATAGTTTGTAATTGGATTGAGAATTGGCTCAAGGACCGTATCCAGAGAGTTGTGGTCAATGATTCCTTCTCTGAATGGTCCCCGGTTATAAGTGGTGTACCCCAGGGTTCAGTGCTGGGACCCCTATTATTCAACTTATTTATTAATGATATAGAGGATGGGATTAATAGCACTATTTCTATTTTTGCAGATGACACCAAGCTATGTAATATAGTTCAGACTATGGAAGATGTTCATGAATTGCAGGCAGATTTAAACAAACTAAGTGTTTGGGCGTCCACTTGGCAGATGAAGTTTAATGTAGATAAATGTAAAGTTATGCATCTGGGTACCAACAACCTGCATGCATCATATGTCCTAGGGGGAGCTACACTGGGGGACTCACTTGTTGAGAAGGATCTGGGTGTACTGGTAAATCATAAACTCAATAACAGCATGCAGTGTCAATCAGCTGCTTCAAAGGCCAGCAGGATATTGTCGTGTATTATAGAGGCCTGGACTCGCGGGACAGGGATGTAATATTGCCACTTTACAAAGCATTAGTGAGGCCTCATCTAGAATATGCAGTTCAGTTCTGGGCTCCAGTTCATAGGAAGGATGAAAAATACAAAGAAGAGCAACGAAGCTAATAAGGGGCATGGAGAATCTAAGTTATGAGGAAAGATTAAAAGAACTAAACCTATTTAGCCTTGAGAAAAGACGACTAAGGGGGGACATGATTAACTTATATAAATATATTAATGGCACATACAAAAAATATGGTGAAATCCTGTTCCTTGTAAAACCCCCTCAAAAAACAAGGGGGCACTCCCTCCGTCTGGAGAAAAAAAGGTTCAAGCTGCAGAGGCGACAAGGCTTCTTTACTGTGAGAACTGTGAATCTATGGAATAGCCTACCGCAGGAGCTGGTCGCATCAGGGACAGGAGACACCGCAGGAGCCGTCACAGCAGGGACAGGAGACACCGCAGGAGCCGTTACAGCAGGGACAGGAGACACCGCAGGAGCCGTCACAGCAGGGACAGTAGACACCGCAGGAGCCGTCACAGCAGGGACAGTAGACACCGCAGGAGCCGTCACAGCAGGGACAGTAGATGGCTTTAAAAAAGGGTTAGATAATTTCCTAGAACAAAAAAGTATTAACTCCTATGTGTAGAAATTTTTCCTTCCCTTTTCCCGTCCCTTGATTGAACTTGATGGACATGTGTCTTTTTTCAGCCGTACTAACTATGTAACTATGTAACCCCCCAGGGCTCCTAGTGCTGGGCGCCACCAGCTCCCCGACCCTCAGGGCCCCAAAAAACGCCCACGAGAACGCCAATATATATAGTCATGTCGAAACTAGAAAAACAAATTTCACCCAACACCCCCCACAACTGTTCCAACAACATAAAAGACACTGGGCGCCGATGATCCGGCAACATTTTCCCCTTCCTATAACCCATCAGGGCCTGGCCGACCAAAAAACTTTTTGTAACATCCGTGTACCCCCGGAGCTTAAAACCAAAAGCCAGGGCTACCCCAAAATGACTAACTTTGGACATCGACCAGCCCGCAATGGAGACCTGTCCCAGAAAAACCAACAACTCCACCACCCGATCGTCATCCGTCCTTACCCCATCCAGAACTGCCAGCCAACATTCCCACTCCCGCCACGCAGAATCATAAGCAGCCCAAGTCCCCGGAGCAAGCGAGGCCCGAATCAATCCTCCTGCGGCTCGTAACCCAGCCCCCACAGCCACTCTGGGCAAGAGATCCCATCCGCGTCCGGAGCCACCATCCGGAAACGGTCCCACTGCAATCGAGAAAGAATCTGCGATGTCATTCTGGACACCCAACACATGAACCGCCACAACCCAAGCGTTTAACGACAGGCAACGTAAAACTAAGTGTCTCAAAAGCCGAACGACCGGGAGGGATGAAGCTGACACATTATTAATAGCCCCCACCACCCCCA